>NC_088699.1:21362500-21645000 GCF_028017835.1 Emys orbicularis | reverse complement strand
CGCAATGCTCTGGGCGGTCGGGCAGCTGCAGAGCCAGGGCCTGACCCGGTGCTCCGGGCGGCACGGCTGTAGCACCGCCAGCCACTGGCGCTCCAGGCAGTGCGGTAAAGGGGCAGGGAGCAGGGGGGGTTGGATAGAGGGCAGGGGTGTGGTCAGGGGGCGGGGGTGTGGATAGGGGTCGGGGCGGTCAGAGGGTGGGGAACAGGGGGGTTGAATGGGGGCAGGGGTCCCGGGGGGGCAGTCAGGAAGGATAGGGGTGGTTGGATGGGGCAGGGGTCCCAGGGAAGCAGTCAGGAAGGAGAGGAGGGGTTGGATGGGGTGGCGGGGGACAGTCAGGGGAAGGGGTTCCAGGGGAGGTCAGGGAGAAGGGGTGGTTGGATGGGGCAGGGGTCCCCGGGAGGCTGTCAGGAATGAGAGGAGGGGTTGGATGGGGTGGCGGGGTGCAGTTAGGGGCGGGAGGTCCGGGAGGGGTCAGGGGACAGAGAGCTGGAATGGTGGATGGGCAGGGGTCCCAGGGGGGTGTCAGGGGGCGAGAAGCAGGGGGGGGGGGTCGGATAGGGGTCGGGGGCCGGGCCATGCCTGGCTGTTTGGGGAGGCGCAGCCTCCCCTAACCGGCCCTCGATACAATTTTGGAAACCCGATGTGGCCCTCAGGCCAGAACATTTGCCCGCCCCTGCTTTAATGCCGTGATGGCAGCCTACTTCTTTCCATGAGCCCCCTGCCTCATTCAGTGCATGGGACCTGCTCTGGGCCGCGCAGCGAGGAGGCTGTTATCTGGAGGAGCCCTGCCTCGTTTGCTGCAGAAGCTGGAGGCAGTGCAGTGAAGGAGGCAGGGACTGCAGGAGGAGAAAGGAGGGTCTCCTGGTGAAGGCATTTGAGTGCTGCCCTGGTGACCTGGATTCTAGCCCTGCTTCTGCCACAGAGCTCCTGTGTCAGGAGTCGCCTGAAGTAAACTTTGCACAGGGAGCCTCTGTCTGCGTCTCCTGTTCCGGGTGCCCAACCTGAGACCCTGTGGTCCAGGAAGTGCCGTCACATAGTGCTCTGAAAAATCCGGCCCTCTGCCTCTCAGATTGGGCACCTACAAGGAGATGCCACGTTTGACAATTTTGGCCTTCATCTCTGTGCCGCAATTCCCCAGAGACGATGAGAGCTCCTAGCCTGCCTGGGGGGCTGGGAAGATAAATGCATTAATGTTGGGAAAGGATTAGGGGACTTCAGTGAGAGCACCACAGAGAAACCCGGGAGGAAATGAACCGTTCGGCAGTCAGAGCGGGGTATGGATGGCAAGGCCTGGGGCCACCAGGGGATGATGAAGATGAATGAACCATTGAATAGCTGCTCTCACAGACCACCGTCCTTCCTGTGCACTGAAGGAGGCCGGGAGCCTGTGCAATCTTAATGTTCTTTTAACGTCATTTTTCTGGATGTAATTGTGATGGGTGAACCCCCCTCCTGGGGCGCCACCTGATGTGCTGGGGTCCCACTGAGCCCGCCCTTTCCACCAGCCTGGGTTCCCCCCCCCGTTCATGCCGTGCTAGGCTCTCAAACCTTCTCCAGCACACACACAAGTACGGCCACGCCCAGCTGCAGACACAGACTGAAATCAGCTCCGTGTGGGAGCACTTAGCGAGGGGAATGGCCAGCACTCACGTGCACACCTCCTTTGGGGCATGAACCCCAAATAATATTGTCTTGCGCTGTATAGAAAGATCCACAGAGCGCAAGCTCATAAAAATTCACCCTCTCCCTCAATGTGGAGAGAGAGATGCACAGCTTTTTGCCCCCGCCCCCAGATATGAGTTGCACAAACTGGGTTTTGAAATAAACAAGAAATACGTTTATTAACTACAAAAGGTGAATTGTACGTGATTATAAGGGATAGCAAACAGAACAAAGCAGATTACTGAGCAAATAAAACAAAACCCGCAAACGAAGCGTAATACACTCAAGAAGCAGGTTACATAATGTAATTTCTCACCTTAAACATTGTTTTAGGCAGAGTTTCTGTAGAGTTCCAGTTATTTCTCTTTGCAGACTGGACCCCTGTCTCTGCCTGGACTCAGCCCCTGCCTTTCCCTTCAGGGGGTTTTAGCAATCTTCCTTCTTGGGCGGGGAGGCAATGGAGAAAAGTCCTGATTGCCTCACTTCCCAGCCTTAAATAGAATGTACATAGGGCGGAAATCTTTTGTTTCCCAGTCTGACCCCCGCCCCCTCTTAACGAAAAACACTGAAAGCCCAAGATGGGGGTCTAGTACCAGGTGACACGATCACCTGACCCTGTAGTGTCAAAGCAGCAACCGGGGGAGCTTCTCAGGAAGGCGGGAGATTAGTATCTTCCAAATCTTATTGTTCTTCCTAATGGCCCATTGAGGCTGATGGCCTCTTGTCTGCTGGGCATTCCCCCAAACACACACACAGTTGTAATCGTTACATAGTCAATATTCCTAACTTCAGACACAGAAACGATACATGTATGCAAATAGGATAATCACATTCAGTAGATCATAACCTTTCCAATGATACCTCACATGACCCATCTTGCATAAAACATACCTTAGTTATGCCATATTCATATCACAATATTTCTATGAAGAATATGGGGTGTAAGTCACACTAATAGCCAGTGTTTTTTAACGCTTAAAAATGAAAACAACAACGGCTGGGCTCTTTAGATCCTCGGCACAGTCCTGTACCAGCTCAGCTAACGGAGAACTGGTAGCAGTAGTAGGCTATCTTCTATGTGGACCTGCCGCTGGAGGGGGGTTGGAGACACACACTTTGCCGGAGGGTTTCACAGCTGTTTGCTGAGAGCAGAGGAGTTCTGAAGCTGATGGAGGCCCCAGGGGTGTGCAGGTACAGGGTACAATGCTCGGTGGAGAAGGGCCTATTGCTCTGAGGGATAGCTCAGTGGTTTGAGCATTGGCCTGCTAAACCCAGGGTTGTGAGCCCCCTCCTTGAGGGGGCCATTTAGGGAACTGGGGTAAAAATCTGTCTGGGAATTGGTCCTGCTTTGAGCAGGGGGTTGGACTAGATGACCTCCTGAGGTCCCTTCCAACCCTGATATTCTATGATTCTGGGTTCCCCTCAGCCACCTGGGAGCCGCATACACGCAGAGGATCAATTTGTAGCGTCAATACCGGTGCCTCGGTAGCTGCTCTTGGAGGACAAAGCAGGGACAGAGCTGCAAAGGGTTCCAGATGGTGAGCGTGAAGCTGGCATCCCATGCGGGCTGGAGCTATCGGCTCCTTGCCCAGACAGGCCCTGCTCTCCTCACTCAACGCTTAGACGTGAATCCTTCAGCTCAGGTTACTCCAAGCATGGCCGTAATAGAGTGCAGTACATTTAAGAGCTAATATACAGTAGCTTTATAACAGGGCCACTCCATCATCGGGACAGGGCGGGTGGCTTTCAGTGAATTGAAACGCTGGTGGCCCCAGACCAGCCGAGTGGGTGGATTTATTACCTAAGGTACTGCGAGCAGCAGACCATCATATTATTGTGATCGACGGCCCAATATCTAGAGTGAGCATTCACCGGGGGATTCATTTCCGAGCTCATCTTTATTCAGACGCAGCCCGGCACAGCTGAGATTGTCTTTGCAGACATGCTGAGCTTGTGTCTATCTGATGTCAACGCCGGGCCAAGGAGAGCTCGAGAAATTAAATACCCCTTCTCATGCCCTCCCCCACTGCCCACAGTACAGCTGCCTGCTCAGGGTATTGGGTCTGATTGTTGCAAGAGCTCATGGCTGGATTCCCCGGGGCTCAGTGCCTGCAATTGGGGCCGGATTCCCCAGGGCTCAGCGCCCGCGATCAGAGCCAGATCCCCCGGGGCTCAGCGCCCGCGATCGGGGCTGGATACCCCAGCGCCCGTGATCGGGGCCGGATCCCCCAGGGCTCAGCGCCTGCGATCAGGGCCGGATTCCCCGGGGCTCAGCGCCCACGATCGGGGCCAGATTGCCCAGGGCTCAGCGCCCGCGATCGGGGCCGGATACCCCAGGGCCCAGCGCCCATGATCGGGGCCGGATCCCCCGGGGCTCAGCGCCCGCGATCGGGGCCGGATTCCCCAGGGCCCAGCACCCACGATCAGGGCCGGATTCCCCAGGGCTCAGCACCCACGATCGGGACTGGATTCCCCGGGGCTCAGCGCCCGCGATCGGGGCCAGATTCCCCGGGGCTCAGCGCCCGCGATCGGGGCCAGATACCCCAGGGCTCAGCGCCCGCGATCGGGGCCGGATACCCCAGGGCCCAGCGCCCGCGATCGGGGCCGGATCCCCCGGGGCTCAGCGCCCGCGATCGGGGCCGGATTCCCCAGGGCCCAGCACCCACGATCAGGGCCGGATTCCCCAGGGCTCAGCACCCACGATCGGGACCGGATTCCCCGGGGCTCAGCGCCCGCGATCGGGGCCAGATTCCCCGGGGCTCAGCGCCCGCGATCGGGGCCAGATACCCCAGGGCTCAGCGCCCGCGATCGGGGCCGGATACCCCAGGGCCCAGCGCCCGCGATCGGGGCCGGATCCCCCGGGGCCCAGCGCCCGCGATCGGGGCCGGATTCCTCAGGGCTCAGCGCCTGCGATCGGGGCCAGATTCCCCAGGGCTCAGCGCCCGTGATCGGGGCCGGATTCCCCGGGGCTCAGCACCCGCGATCGGGGCCGGATTCCCCAGGGCTCAGCGCCCATAATCGGGGCCGGATTCCCCGGGGCTCAGCGCCCGCAATCGGGGCCGGATTCCCCAGGGCTCAGCGCCTGTGATCGGGGCCGGATACCCCAGGGCCCAGCACCCACGATCGGGGCCGGATACCCCAGGGCCCAGCGCCCGCGATCGGGGCCGGATCCCTCGGGGCTCAGCGCCCACGATCCAGACCAGATTCCAAGAATTCAGATCCCATTTAGACACCTAAACAAGGGCCAAATTTGCACAAACATCCCATTGTGACAAGCATGCAGCACACCAAGTCCTTGAAAAAACCAGGCCCCATCCTGGCTGCCGAGCCCTTCTGCAAACCTCCCCAAGCAGACCTGATTTGCGCTGTTTCAGTGGAGAGCGTTTTGCACCTGTCAGTCATCGAGCTCACATGTTTTTCTGAAACCGCAAACCAAACTCGGTGCATCCGCCTGAGCTGATCTGCAGAGGCAGATGGGTCAGCGGCCAATCTCTCCGGTGCAGAAAGGCAGGCTGGATGATTTGCAGGTGTGGAATTACACTCACAGAGACACAGGCTGCCTGGAGACCTGGAACAGTATCAGAGTTGCTGGTGAGAAATCCTTCTTCCAACCTACGGGCAGGCAATGTTGCGTTCTGGACTTACAGCCCTAAGAAGAAACACAAGCAATCCATTAGCAATTTCCTCCCTTAGCTCCTTAATTGGCTTGGATTGGTCTGTAATAAGCGGCCCCCTCAGGATATATTTGTTTTATAGCACATTTAACTAATGCTATTTGCATAAATGGAAATTAAAGAATGGGGGAGACGCAACAATGGGATTAAAATTGATTCGGTGGAGAAACATCTCAAGGTATTAACGTTAATGACGGTCACGGGGGTGCCAGGGAATAGCACCTTAAAGGCAGATCCCATGTAAATACATTAGCAACAATGCACGGCTAATAGGGCTTGCTTCCGTTAAATGAATTGTTCCAGGACGCGCCGCTGGCACATGGAAGAGGCATGTCTAATGCAACTGACTTATCCACTCGGCGCTGCATAGCAGAGGTGTGGAGGGCTAGCTGGGTTTATCGAGCTGGTTCTAAGATTTCTTTCAGGGCTGGGTACAGAGCAAGGGTGGTCTTGTGTTTATGGATTTAGGAGCTGATGGGTCAATTCTTAGCTCTCCCCGTATGACCCGGGACACGTCGTGTAAACTCTCCATCGCTTTGACACCGTTGGAGAAGTTTCGAAAAGATGCAGAACGGCACAAGGCAAAACTGACTCTAGACACAGCTCATCCTGTCGTATCCGGTGTCAGAAAAGGGGAAGGAGGATCATTGGGAATTTCAGGCCATTTTCGGGTTTTGACAGAGCCAAAACAAAACGACCGTTTTGAGTCAAAGCCAAATGAAATAAATGTTTTGTTGCAAACGGAAACACTTTAAACAGACATTTTTGAATGAAAAGATTTGATTGAAGAGGGGGGGTTGTTTTGACCAGGTTTAGGTGCTATCCAGCCTCTACAGGGGGAGTGTGGTGGGAGGTATCACAGAGCCTGATTGTCTAGAGCCATAGATCTCAAAGCACCTTACAAAGGAAAGTCAGTAACATTATCTTTATTTTACTGGTGGGTAAACTGAGGCACGGCGAAGTGCAGGCATTTGCCTGTGGTCTCACAGCAAGTCAGTGACAGAGCCTGGGGCTCCAACTGCTTGCTTGCGGTGTGCACGTTTGCTACAATCGCACACGCACATCGGGTACCAGCTGGTGCAAAGGCCTTCAATGGCGGGAGGGGGCGGTCGGCACCTCCAGAGGCCGCTCACTACCTAGCAGGATCACACCCCTGATTCCCAATCCTCCGGAGGGTCGAAAGCCATGCAGGGCTCCGTCCCCTTTCCGGACGCCTTCCCCTTTAGTACAATACCCTTGCTGACATCTGGGGGCGCTGTTGCAGTGCACAGCGGCTTTTTGTTCCTGCAAATGTGCCTGCCCGCACGTGGCCAGTTCCAGCCTTGCACGGAGGCTGCTGCCTGGGTACCAGTTCCGGTGACCAGATGTCCTGATTTTATAGGCACAGTCCTGATTTTGGGGTCTTTTTCTTATATAGGCTCCTATTACCCCCATCCCGATTTCTCACATTTGCTGCCTGGTCACCCTCGTTCAGGGGTTCTCAAGCTGGGGGTCAGGACCCCTCAGGGGGTCACGAGGTTATTACATGGGGGGTCGTGAACTGTCAACCTCCACCCCAAACCCCGCTTCGCCTCCAGCCTTTATAATAGTGTTAAATATAAACAAGTGTCTTTAATTTATAAGGAGGGTTCCACTCAGAGGCTTGCTGTGTGAAAGGGGTCACCAGTACAAACGTTTGAGAGCCGCTGCCCTCGTGCCACTCTGGATGCCATCCCCTCGCTTAGCCCAGCTGCCGCTCAGTCCCTGGCAGGCCGGGGTGCGGCACCGGATAATGTGTGGCTCCGGCAGTGATCGGTTCTTTCTCTGATGGCCCATAACGAGAGCGGCAATCTAGGAACGGTTTGCCTTTGCCATACGGCTGATGTGTCCTTCCCAGCTCCTGGCCTTGGCGAGACAAGGACAACTCCTGCCATTTAACATCCCTGTACCGCCCCTTGTTTTTCCTCCAGTTAGCATATGGGGGTGAACGTGTCGGGGGCGGGGAGAGCAGGGCACCCGCCTGGCAGGGGTTCGAGATCAGAGCTGCCTTGGTCCGTAATGCAGAGCCACGTCCCCCGGGAACCACAGCTCCCAGCAGGAGCTAAGCGTCCAGCTGCATTGCATGCTGGGAGCTGTAGTCTCCCCAGGCCACACGCCGTTGGGGTCTGCCCCCCGGCTCCCTCCAAGCTGCGGCGGGAACAGGGAGGCGTTATGGCGCCCCCTGCTGCAAGGCTCAATCCAACCAGCAGCGCTGGGAGTGGCGGCTGCTCAGTGCCGGTGCTTCCCTCCCTGTCCTCCCCAGGTGTCCAGCAGCTGCGACTACGTGTTTGTGAGCGGGAAGGAGACGCGCGGCTCCATGAACGCCCGGGTGACCTTCAGCTACGAGCACCTGAGCGCCCTGCTGGAGATGACCGTGTGGGTGCCCAAGCTGCCGCTGCACATCGAGCTGTTGGACCCCAGGCTGAGCCAAGTGAAGGGCTGGAGGGTGCCCGTCCTGCCGGACAGGAGGTGCGCCCCGGCATGGGGGGCGGAGGGGAGCTCACGCCCCGCGGGCCGGGGAGTGGGGGGCAGGGGACTCTGCCCTTGCCCAGCTGTGCCAGTCACAAATGCAGGTCCCGTTGGCTTGGTGCTCCGCCCGTCTGGAAATCAGGCCCTGCTGCTCTGCGCTGACTGCAGCTGGAAGCTCCTCCGGGCAGGGACCCGGCCCAGCTCCCCTTGACGGCCTCCTCCCGGCAGTAATGGAGCAGGCTTAGGCCCTGTGCTTTGAAAGGCCAATGGCGACTCCCTGCTCGGCCACTGGAGGGCGCCACCGAGCGAGACAAAGCCCCCCTTTTCCGAAGGGGGCAGCATGCTGCCCGCATGGCACTCCAGCACCCGCGGCTTGAATCCCCAGGGACCCTCATGCTGCCCCCCCCCCCAGCTCCGAGGGGCTGGAAGAGCTGCCTTTGCTGGGTGTTTCTAGGGCACGATGACTCTGTGGAGACAGCTCACAACTCCACCGGGCTCTGAGGGGAGAGAGGGCCTGCGGCGGAGGCTGTGCAATACACATACATGCATGCCCAACGCCTTTGCTTTGGAGAGGGACAGAGCCGGAGGGGGACAGGGATGGAGGGAGGGGGGAGATCCAGGGAGGGCTCCTTTGCCCATGCTCCAGGATGGGTTCCTGGACACTACCGTAATTCCCCTAATAAAGAATGTACAGCGCCCAGCACAACGGGGTCCTGGTTCAGGACTGAGGTGCCTAGGAACTACCGTAATTCACCTAATATACAGAGCACATGCCCTAGACACCCTTTCAGCTCCTATTCCTGCAGCTGGCTGAGGCCTTTCGTTCAGGATGCACCAATAGTGCTGGCCCCGGCCCTTTACATTAACCCCATCCCCTCCAACACCAAATGCCACGTGCCGTGGGATCTGCCGGCCTGTGCCACCTGCATCCAGAACCCTTTTGTCAGCCAGCTGCCCATGTGGTCTTCTGCCGCCCGGGCGTGCTTTGCTATCTGTAGCAATGCTATTGCACATCTTGATTTAGATACAGGCCTCACTGCTGAATTGCAGCTACTTCTGGGGTGGAGCATGGAGGCTGCTGAACTGCACGGTAACGGGGCTGGAAACAAAGGAGCCTGACGTATATATCGAGCCACCTGCGAGAGAATCATAGATGTGTAGGGCAGGCGGGGAAATCAAGAAATCTTTTCGTCCAAACCCTCTGCGCTGAAGCAGAAGCAAGTAAACCTAGACCATCCCTAGACCATCCCTGCACATCTTTCTGACAGTGCAGCGCCCAGAATTGGATGCAGTGCTCCAGCTGAGGCCCCCCCCAGTGCTGACAATTACCTCCCGGGTCCTGTTAATACAGCCCTTTTCGCACCTGCCTCACGCTGTTGGCTCCTGCTCAGTTTGTGATCCCGGGTAGCCCCCAGCTCCTTTCCAGCAGTATTGCCACCTAGCCAGTAGCCCATTCCTGCGACGAGTCACTGGCCTCCGTTACCTTGGTACCCGCTCGCTGCAGAGCAGGGGCAGGCCCAGCCAGGGCAGGGTGGCTGATCTGTCTTGTGCCCCCAGGTCAGTGCGGGAGAGCGAGGATGACGAGGACGAGGATGAGCGGAAGCAGAGCCGGGGCTGCACCCTGCAGTACCAGCACTCCACCCTGCAGGTCTTCACCCAGTTCCACACCACCTCCTCGGAGGGCACCGACCAGGTCATCACCATGCTGGGCCCCGACTGGCTAGTGGAGGTCACCGACCTGGTCAGCGACTTCATGAAGGTGGATGACCCCCGGGTGGCCCAGCTGGTGGACAGCAGCACGCTGGCCGGGCGGGAGCCGGGCACCACGCTCTTCAAGGTACGGGCCCCTCACCCCCTTTCCTCGGGGCAGGGGGAATCACGGGGCTGGAGCTGGAAGGCAGCGATGGAACGAGCCCTGCGTGCAGAGGGGTGAGTGAGTAAGCCGGGGGCCCGTGCCTGGGCTCATGGGGCAGCCCAGCTGGCGCGTACTTGCTAGAGGTGATCAGGGATTCCCTGGGGGCCTCTGTCCTGCGGGGTTGAGCTAACAGCTGATGAAGCAGGGGAGGAAGTCCTTCCCTTCCCCCCAGTGGGGGTCAGGCTGTTTCCTGCCCCTCCTCCCTCCAGCCATTATATAATGGACGGGGGGGAGTGGCCCGTACCAGGCTCCAGCAGCTGAAGGCTGGGCCACCCGGAAGGGGCCCCCGGCAGCATGATGGAGCAAGTCACGTGGGGAGGGACAGGCGCCCGCCCAGTGGCAATGTCTGGGAAAGCCCCAGAGTGGCCCAGCCGGCCCCACAGGCTACCCGAGCTAGTTGCAAGTAGGACTGTGGCTGTACCTGATTGCAGTTCGGTTCAGGGCTTTAGCCCGGCTCTGTACATGGACCCCACTGGAGATCCCCGATCAGGGTCAGTTCCACTCCCTGTCACCCTAGAGTTAAAGGGGCGGAGACACCTTTCACCCACTGCCCGTAAATGAGCCTCCCACGGGCATGGGGCCAATGCCGGATGCCAGCCGCTGTCAGCGGGGAAACGCTCCAAAGCTCCTTGCCCTGGAGTGCATCTCTCTCCTGCAGCCGCCCCCCAGGGGCGGGGAGTGTGCTGCCGGCGCTGCCCCCTCCCCTCCTTGGCCAGAAGGAGAGGTCAGCCCGGCACCAGGCGTCTGAGGGGCTGTATGCAGAAGGGACAGGCCTCAGGCTGGGGTAGTCTGGATCTGGGGTCCTTGGCAGCTTTCCGGTCCAGAGGCCGGCCTGAGTGTGTCCGATGCACGGAGGGCGTGTGCAGGGTGTTGGCAACCTGGGCTCGGAGCCCCCCAAAGAGGCAGTAAATGTGCAAATTCTCTGCCATGCTGAAGCGGGCGTCCTCCCCGCCATGGGCGCCCGTCCCGCTGAGGTCCCCGCGCCCCAGAAGCAGCGTCTGCCTCTGATCCTCGCTCTGGCTGTGAATGTCATCCTGGCTTTGAGGGTCAGCAGCAGCCTCTCTCCTTCCTCCCTCCGGGGCTGGGGGAAGGGGAGGGGTGACGGGGTGGGCACAGTTTAAAGTTATCTCCCGAGCACATGCTTCCCCTGCGGGCTGGCTCCAGCCATTAACTGCAACGCCAGGCGGCTCGGGCTGTAATTAGTTCTAGGCCTGGGCCCGGTTACGCTTTTCTAAGCGAAATTCCTGGTTTCTTCGATACCGGCTTCAAAGGGCCGAGCGTCTCAAGGTCAGCGCGGCGGCTGCCGGCGGATCAGAGCTCTCCAGGAAACCCCGCTCGGGGTGCAGCAGCAGCTCGGGCGCGGTGCAGGCAAAGGTCGTGCCCGTGGGGTCGTCTCTGAGGCCCTGCCGGATGCTTTGTCAGCTCCCCGGCGCTCTGGGGGCCAGCGATGTTCCTTGGCTGAGGAGGAGGCTAGGAGAATGGGGGAACTGCAGCGCTGCTTTGTGGGAAAGGGTGGCATCAGCAGGGCACTTCTGTGAGGGAGCTCGCAGCATTAGGGGTGGTCCCTCATTGGCATCGGCAGGGCACTGCTGTGAGGGAGCTCGCAGCACTGGGGGTGGTCCCTCATTGGCATTGGCAGGGCACTGCTGTGAGGGAGCTTGCAGCACTGTGGGTGGTCTCATTGGCGTTGGCAGGGCACTGCTGTGAGGGAGCTCGCAGCACTGGGGGTGGTCCCTCGGCATTAACAGGGCAGTGCCAAGAGGCGGTGGGTCACTGGCTGGGCCATCACGGCCGCGCCCCAACCACTCTCTCTTGCAGGTGGTGTCCCCGCTCATGGAGGCAGTGCTGGGGGAGACGGTGGTGACGGTGGCGGACGAGAAGGTCAGCATCACCGATCTGAAGGCCCAGGTGGTGTCCAGCCTGTCGCTCTCCCTCCATCCCAGCCCCGGCAACAGCCACACCATCGTGGCTAAGACGGCCGCCCAGCAGACCCTGAACTTCTCCAAGCAGGTAACACAGGGCTCACGCCGCATGGCTCACATGACTACGCCTCCCAGCATGCACTTTGGCTCTCCATGGAGCATTGCATGCTGGGGCCTGTAGTCTCCCAGTGCCACACCCACACGTGGGCACCTGTACTCACTGCTCTGCCATTGGGATGCGGTCCTGCCCCTGCGAGGGCCTCTGGCTGAGGCACTCTTCAAATAACACGCTCAGAGGAGGGATGGGGCATGCAGTGCTCAGGGTCAGG
The DNA here is from genome assembly GCF_028017835.1 of Emys orbicularis. Taxonomy (NCBI): domain Eukaryota; kingdom Metazoa; phylum Chordata; order Testudines; family Emydidae; genus Emys; species Emys orbicularis. Next base: position 21,633,011 of record NC_088699.1, on the reverse strand, counting down.
CTGTTGGGTGCAATGATTTCGCTGGGGCTCATCTCGTCAGCCCAGCGGAAATTCACCCCCATCCCACGTGATGCGGCAGGACTGCTCACTTCTGTCTGGGAGAGGCCCTGGCTCCATCTGGGGGCGGGATCCCCGATCTGCTGGCCTCGAGGGAGGCTCACTCCAGTAGGAGCCCGTAGAACGGCGGGAGTTCCCATTGCTCTCATTCCGTGTAACCCCTGGCGCCCAGCCCCTCCTGGAGACCTCACGCATCCAGCTGGCCTGCAGGGATGACCCTGCAGCTGCTCCTCCTGGCTGCCAGGGGCACTGGCATCTGCTCTGCCGGCGGAAGCCAGGGGCCTCTCTGGCTCCTCTCTCGCTGATCCCTGGCTGGATCCAAGCAGGGCCAGGGCAGCCAATGGTGGGAGCAGAAGGTGAGGGGCTTCAGTACTGGCCCCTTAAACCACCCACCCTAGATACCCTCAGCACCCACTCACCTGTTCCCCCAGTTCCCATCCACTGACCGACCCCAGCTCCACCAGAAACCGACCCCCCTACCCCAGGAGCCACCTGCCCCACCCACCGCTGCCAAGCTTCTGGCAGCTCTGTGTCCTGCCCCAGCCACTGCTTGGGTCAGGGTGTGTTGATTATATGCAAATTAATTGCAAACATGCACATTAGCTCATTAACTAATTTGCATACTCAACTTTGCATCTGTGCCAAACTTGTCAGCTATGCCTCGGAGCCGCCAGGTGAGGCCTGGCCCTGGGAATCGTTTGCAGCAGTGCTTTGGCATGGGCGCACTATCCCGGGGCTCTTCGCTGGCCGTATTGCCCGGTGCAGCGCCCCTCGGGGATCTCTGGGGGCTCTGTGCGGTACAAGAGAGGCCGACTGAGCTCTCGCTCTTTACAGTGAAGTCAGTGCCAGGGATGGTGACGGGCGGGTATCATGGGACTTCCGCTGAAATAAGAGTTTTGCTGGGGGTGAAATGGGGCCAAGCAATGGAACCCGTTGGCACCGGGGGCAGGGAGGAGGTCATAAATGCTTCCTCTCTGTGGGGGCTTTTTATAAGTCTGCTGAACAGCTCAGTCCTTTCAAACCCATACTCCCCCCTGGGGAGAGAGACAGAGAATGGGGAATGGACGGACGGATGGTTGAAAAGATTGTCAGATGGATGGATGGAGAGCATGGTGGATGGATGGATGGATGCAGGGATGGATGATCAGCATGGGGGATGGAGTGTGTGGGGGAGGAAGGGAGAGAATGGATAGAGAGCATGGGGGATGGATGAATGGATGGGGAATGGATGGAGGGTTGGAAAGCATGAGGGATGAATGGATGGACAGAATGGGGGATGGATGGATGGTTCGATGGTTGGGGAGCATGGGGGATGGAGGGACAGATGGATGGTTGGAGAGCTTGGGGGATGGAGGGATGGATGGATGGATGGATGGTTGGGGAGCATTGGGGATGGAGGGACAGATGGAGGAACAGATGGATGGATAGATAGGTAGATGCCCATTCCCCGTGTTTGTTTTGCAGGAAGCCCTCCTGAGCATGTGGGTCTCATACAGTGATGGCACCACGGTCCCCCTCTCCCTCTACGACCCCAAAGACTATAACCTGGTGGTGAGCAGCCTGGACGAGAAAGTAGTGTCGGTGACCCAGGACCGGGCCTTCCCATTGGTGGTGGCGGAAGGCGAGGGGGCTGGCGACCTGCTGCGTGCCGAGCTGGTCATCTGCGAGAGCTGCCAGAAGACCAAGCGGAAGAGCGTGCTCTTCACGGCGCTGGCCAGCGTGCGGGTGCGCTTCGGCTCCGAGGAGGACCCCACCTATGACTATGGGGACGCCGGCCATGTGCCGAGCAAGCCGGGGACCTCAGGGAGGGAGGAGAGCGCGGCCAGCACCACCCTGCGGGCAGATGTGGAAAGGAAGCCGGAGCCCAGCCAGGACAGCGGAGCTCCCAGCATCCCCCATACCACTGAGGACTTCCCCACCATCCCCACGGGCTTCGTGCAGGTGCCGCGGGGGCTGACGGACCTGGAGATCGGCATGTACGCCCTGCTGGGTGTCTTCTGCTTGGCCATCCTGGTCTTCCTCATCAACTGCATCGTCTTCGTGCTGAAGTATAGGCACAAGCGCATCCCGCCCGAGGGCCAGACCAACATGGACCACTCCCACCACTGGGTCTTCTTGGGCAACGGGCAGCCCCTGAGGGTCCAGAATGACCTCTCCCCTCCGCCCGAGAGCCCCGGCAACCCGCTGGAGAGCGTCCAGACCTGCTGCCATGGGGACCACCACAGCAGCGGCAGCTCGCAGACCAGCGTGCAGAGCCAGGTGCACGGGCGGGGAGATGGCTCCTCGGGGGGCTCCACCAGGGACCAGAGCGAGGACCCGCTCAACTCGCCCACCTCCAAGAGGAAGCGAGTGAAGTTCACCACCTTCGCCACGCTGCCCTCCGAGGAGCTGGCCTACAACTCCATCCCCATCGCTGACGAGGAGGACCTGGAGTGGGTGTGCCAGGACATGGGGCTACAGGATCCTGAGGCGCTCCACGACTACATCTGCAGGATCAAGGAGATCGCTTAGCCACGCCACGCCACGCCAGCCGCTGCCCACCGGCCGGGGCTTGAGCGGATACCCCAGACCCTGACCGTGGGAGCCGATTTTCGATACTCCCCCCCTTTCCCTTTCGCTCTCTCTTCCGCGCACGGGGCTCCCCCTTCCGCCACTTTTTTTTTCTTTGAAAGGGAACGAGTGTCGAGCGAGCCAAACGGAGCGGGGTGAAGCCCGGCGTCCCAAGGGAGCAAGGGGCCACCTCTGCCTTCCGCCCACTCACCGCCAAAGTGCCGAGGTGCCTGCACGCTGCTTGCACAAACGCCCCCCCCCTCCTGCCGGGTGCTAGGTGGCGCCGTAGAGGGGAGCCGGCGCAGCGGGGGGCGCGGAGCCCCGCGTTACGGGGAAGACACTGGTGGGGGTGGAGGAGCCAGAGATAGAGCAAGAAGTGTATGGGGGGGGGCAGGTTCAGACCTGGAGCGATAACGGTCAGCGTGGAGGGCTCAGCTTGGATGTGCCCACTCTCCACGTGCCCTGACGCTGCCTTGGCCCACCCTGCGAACCACTGACCGAGCGGCGCGGCCTCCTGCCCCGCGGCCTCCGAGCGAGCGTCGGCCACGAAAGACTAACAGGATTTCTCTGCTTTACTTTGTTGCACAATAATGTTGAATAAATATACATTCAGGGATCCCCCCCGACGGGCCCGGTCCTGCCGTGGGACACGCTGCTCCGAACGCCGGGGGAAGGGAGGGGAGGAGCGGGCAGGGGGCATGGCCCCGAGCTAAGGACCATTGGTGCCTCGGGTGTGCACCGGAAAGCTAGAGCGAAGCCATCTGGCTTTGGCCCAGCCAACCCCGCTGTCACCCCGCTGTCACCACCCCCGGGGAATACATGACCACGCCCTTTGCTATTCAGCACCAGAGGAGGACAGCGCCCATGGCTGTCCCTGGCTGTGCCAGGCCCTGGGCTCCTCGCTCCCATCCGGGGCCCGTTCCCGCCATATGTAGCTGCGCTTCTGAAAAGCCAGGGCTGGCATGAAGCAGGGGAGGGAGGGATTGAGGCCAAGAACCCCGTTGGCCTCCGAACCCAACCACAAAGCTCCCGAGCTGCTTGGGAATCTAAAGCCGAGGTTCTCGGCCCCGGGCCAAGCTCTTGCTGCTCTCCCAGCTCCTCCTTGGCCGGGCCCGGGCCCGCCCCCGCTTGCATTTCGTTGTCTCGGCGTGTGTGCCTTACCCAAATGGAAGCACATGCGGAAATGGCCCCAACTGGCACGTCAGGGGTCCCCTCCGCTGGCGCGCCCCAGGCGTGGGTTCTCTGCCTCCCACCCATGGCGGGGCGTGGGGCGAGCTGAGCTCCCAGCTACCCGGCTCCCAGTCCGCAAGCTTCGAGAGACTGCACTGCCTGGGCATCAGCTGCCTTGGGTCCCATTCGCGAGCTTGCGGGTGAATCGGCAAGCTTGAGCGAGTCACCCTCCCTGCACTGCCCACGCCGTGCCTCAGTTTCCCCTCAGTACAACATATTACTGTGGTTCTTCTTTGGCTCCCGGGTTCAACACAGGCTGTTGTGGGAGGGAATTGCTCGCTTCTCCGGCTTCTGCTGCCCAGGGCAAGCCCAAAGGCTGAGCGATGGATTGAGACCTCGCATGCCACGTAGCAACTCCAGATGTGGCCCACGCCCTCACATCCCCTGGGAAGGGGCAGCTGCTCCTGGGGAGAGGAGACAGCGCCAACCCCACAGGGGTGGGGAGCGGCTCTGAGTGAGCGGTTCAACCACGATGCTGTGCTCATAGCGCCAGGCCTGGTCCCCGTAACAGCCGAGTGGGGCCTCCCAGAGCCAGGCCCAGCCAACCTGCAGTCATAGGGTCTCTCCCCGCCACTGCCTCGCCACCTTGGCATCTGACCCCCTCTGCCAGGTAGCCTGGAGACTGGGCCTCTCCCATCGCCACATTCCCCCACCATGCCAACAGTGGTGCCTGCGCGCTGCCCTGTGCCACGTGCCCCCCCCCCCGACCATACCAGGCGGTAGACACACCGGCGCTGACTAGCAGAGGGGCAGGAGAGCAGAGCCGCTCACGCCAAGGGAGGGGGTGGTGGTGTCATGTTATCTCTCGACTGGGCTTTACCCACCACTGTGTCTAATTTTTATTAAATAAATAAAAGAGACTAGGGGAAAAAAGGCACTGAAAAGGCAGGCGCATGGACAGCATCTCTGTTGGGTTTGTGTAGCATTGCCCCTTTAGCCCGCGTGGTCTAGCCAATAACCAGAGCCTTGCGGGGGGTTCTGTCTGTTCGGAGGAGATATTGGTGAGAGTCAAACTCATGGTGGCGGCTTGTTTAGTCACAAAGAATGTCCATGCGCCGTCCTGTTCCCTGAACGCAGGAGCCGCAAACAGCAGCAGGTAGTTTCCTGTCTCAGGAATCCCCACGCCTGCTCCTCCAGCCAGCTCTGTGCCCAAGAAGCCCTGTGTCTCCTCTCCCTCCCCGGATCACAGTCACAACCACCATCAACATACTCCGGCTGCTAGTGGTATCCCAGCCCCTGTGTTTGCATGCAGGGAACCCCACTCAGCCTACCCAGCTCAGCTCTGAGCTGCCATGTGCCTTGGGCAGTCTCTCCATAGTTGTAGTTCTCTTTACTCCATAAAGGGACTTAATTGCTCCTTTCATTGAGACTGAAAACCTGCTTGGTCATATCTATTGACGTTAACTAGGGGCTTGTCTACACCTGGAGTTCATCAGGAATAGCTGTTGCACTTTAAATTCACACCCGACCTTCAGCTGAATTATCTTCCAAGTGTAGACAAGCCCTCAAGCTGTGATTGGCTGAGGTGCCGCTGACGGCAGCCGTTCGCCCCGGTCACAATAATGGTGTAGCTATACCCAATGCACTGTGTGTGGCCATTAAAGCAGAAGGGAATTGGTTTCACCTTTGCCAATGCTAGAGGAAACAGCCTCCTAGGTAACCCAAGCTGCTGGCCTTGGGGGGGAGGTGCATTTTAGCAGTGGGCCCAAGCCGGCTCTCCTGCGCAGCCTGCACATGGTTTCTCAACCTGGCTGGTCACAAAGGGGTGTTGGGGGGCTGCAGGCCCCCTGTTCTTCCCACGTCGCAGCTGGGAGGGGCTCCCCGTGTGGAACGCTTGTGGCCCACTGGCAGAGGGAACTGGCGTGGGCTTTGTGCCCTTCTAAGCTGGCTTCCTTCAGGTGTGGCACTAAAGACAAGCTGGGCCTCGGGAAGCCTGCGCCAGGCCAAGGGGAAGGCATTGGCGGAGGAGGCTGAGGATTTGGCCTAGGCACCGACGTGCCCAGCAGGCCCGTCAGCCACAGCTCTGGGTGCAGCCAGACACGGAAGGACGTCTATAGGCATGAACTGCCAAGGGCTGCTCGTGAGGCCCACGCTGCCAATCGTGAATGTAGTTGTACAAGAATGAGAACATCCCCGTGCACACGCAGCATCCCTGCTATGCTCAGTGTCTGTCATGGGGGAGGCGGCCCGGGAGCACACACCATATCTGATACGCCCCGGTTTGGTAACTCCTGGGGTCAGTGCCTGGCGGTGCCTGGGGCAAGGGCGCTGTTACGGTAAATCCTAATCCCTAGCTATTCGCCACGTTCCATCAGTAGGTCTCCAGGCACTGCGCAAAGGCCGGCAGGATCGGTACCCTGATTGCACCGAAAGGGAAACTGAGGCACAGGGCGGGTTCCAGGTCATGCTCGGGATGAGGCTTGCCTCAAAGTGAAACATCTCACTCATTTGAAACTCGGCTTTGGAAGCAGCCCTCATGCGCCGAGACAGTCCCCACCTCTCCTCCCCCGGCCTCCGCAGCATTCAGCTTGGCTTTAAGTCGCCTTCCTGCGTCCGCCTCCATTTTAATTTGGTGCCCGCTGTGATTGTGCCGCAGAATGCTGATGGCCAAGGACGCTCCTGGCCGAACACTGCCCTTGCCCAGCTGGGAGTAAAGCCCCAGCGATTCCTTGGGCTCCTGGATTTACACACTTGTGACTGAGAGCAGAGTGTGGCTTGTGGTGCTCTGAGGGTACGTCTCTCCTGCGATCGGGGCAGCATGTGGAGGCATACCGGAGCTAGCTTGCTTCGTGCTAGAGCACCAGAAAGAGCCGTGGCTGCACGGCTAGCCGGCCGCACATGGGTCCAGGGTCCTGGATGGGCTTGTAGTCAAGACGGCTAGTGCGGCACCATTACAGTGGGAGGATTTAACATCAGAGTAGATATTGCACCAGCATCTTCCAAGACAACTCAGCCCAGGACTGACAGCCCCACTTGCAAGAAGATCCGTCCCTCTGAGAAGGTATTCAGTAGCTAGCTGTTCCCCTTGGGGCACGAAGCCAGGGCCCCTCAGTCTATGCTGCATGCTAAGCCCGCGTCTGGGGGGCTCGGTGTTTCCACACCTGCGCCTGAGCGTCCACACTGCATTGTAGACCTGGGTTTACAATCGCTGGACCCAGTCTCACAGCTGTGCCAATGTGGTCCCACTGCACTGCACAGCCCTTCCGACCCGGGTCTGTGGCGTGAGCGGCGTCCACACTGCAAACTGACAGGGCTTGGACCCAAGTCGCAGCGGGACTCAGGCGCTGAGCCATGATCCTCGGGACCCAGTTCCCGAGCGCTTGCTGGCCTGAGTCAGACTGATTTGTGTGTGGATGGCAGCGGGGCCAAGCCAGAGCCTGGCCTGGGTGTGAAGTGTAGAGACACCCTGACAGGCTCTGCCCACAGCAGTGTGCTGCACACTGATGCGTTATTTGTGGTGCCTAGAAGTCCTGGCCCAGGCCCCCACATTGCTAGGTGCCAAACAAACACAGAACAAAGCAGGTCCCTGCCCCAAAGAGCCTCCAGTCCACGTAAATGCCCCTTTCCGATCTGCCGCTAACGTTCCTATTAAAGCAGGTGCCCCTGCTGCAGAGCCGATCTGTGCAGGGCGTGGCACTGGCCAGCAGGGTCCGAGTCCCGGAGCGGAAACGAAATCTATGGGTCATGACCGGGGTTATCAGGAGCTGGGAATGATCAGGGCAGACGCCTGAGGGTCTAGATCCCTTCTGAGCTTTTGGGCTTGTTTGTTTTCCGTGCAAAATTAAAGCGTCTCTGGGCCTGATTTTCTTCGGCAGAAACATCCGTTGCACCTGTAAAGTTCTCAGCTAGCAGCAAATATTGTTCACAGTTAGCCGAAAACCCAGCCCACCTCCTGCCTTTCTCCTGGACGATAACCCGTCCACCCCTCCAGCTACTGTCCCCAGGGAACAGCAACTCTCCCCGCAGCTCTGTTAAACAGGAGACTCCAAAGGCCCCGGTGTTCTGCTCGGGGACAAGCAGCAGGAGCCATCAGGCTGAACACCGCTCCCACAAAGGGGTCTGAGTGAGAGGAGCTCCCGGAAACGGGCCTGGGCTACCCCCTGGAGCAGCCCCCATTTACCAAACTGGCGTGTGGACACACACTGGGTTTAAACCAGGCTTGTATCGATTCCGCTGGCACCCGTAAACGGATCTAAGCGATGCAAGACTGGCCGCACACAAAGCTGCCCCCAAATCAGTTTATCGCCACACCTTTGGTTAAACCAGCGTGATCAATATGGGCAGACCAAGCCGGGGCCTGGCTCCTGGGGCTTCCTAGTGCTTGTGGTGTGTCCTAGGGCACGGCTCAGGATGGCCTCACATCAGCCTGTCCCTCTTAAACGATGGGTAGCCGCATGCTGGGCCGGCTGAAGTTGCCACTGGCTGATTTCCCCAACCCAGCATCAGGAGCAGAGAGGTTTGCAGTGCTGCTCGGTGGAGCAGCTGGGATTTTGACTGAGCATGTTGCCCCAGGTTCTCGGATGACTAGTCCGAGCGGCGACCTCGTGTCGGCCCTTCGAAGAAGCAGGGTTAATGCAACATGAGCCAGGACGCGAGGGTGGGCGAGGACAAAGCCGAGTGCGGGGAGGCAGGTCCTCGGGACAGCGGTGTGTTTGGGGAGCGGGGTGTATACCGGAGACATGTGCTTTTTGTCTCAGATTCCACCAGGCTAGGGTGAAAACCCCACACCCTGCTCAGTGTGGTTAAGCTGGCCTATGTCCCTGGGTAGGCAGTGTTTCTGTTGATGTAGGTACGGCCTCTCGGCATGGTGGGTTACCTCCGCCCGACGCCATCGGTAGTGTCTGCACTGACGTACTGCAGCCCTCACGCTTCAAACGGCCCCAGCTCGGCACTGAGCATTCTGGGTAAGAATGGCTGTGATTAAATCTGCCACTAGAAGGCCCCCAAAACACACCAGGCCAGGTTCTCTGCAAAACCAACGGGGCAGGGCGCACCAAGGTTACCACTCCCCCTTTCTCTTTTCAGTCCCCAGCCCTGGTGCACCAAGAGCAGTCTAGGGGCTGCTCTAACCTCCCCAAAGGACCATTCGCCAGCTGCGGCCAGTGAGAGCAAAGTGCATTATGGCCACGCCCTATCTCCACGGAGTCAGCTGGGCCGTGACCATGGGAATCCTTAGCAAGGGGACTACAGCTGCCTGATCATTGGACCATACAAATTGTCAGATTGGCTCAGACCTGAGGGCCAGCAGCCAGCGCCAGAGGCTTCAAAGGAAAGCAGCAGTGGGATAATCTGCCCACCAGGGTCTCATCCTAATCGCTAATAGACCCTGGCTGCAGCCCTGACGGATGAGCTTTAATTTCCCTTCTGAAACGTTTGTTATCATTCACTATAACCACTCCGGTTACTCTTGTTCTCCATATAACTGGCCGATCCCTTTTTGAACCTTGCAAAGTTCTTGGCCCCAATCATTTCTGGTGCCAGTGAGTTCCACAGTCTATATGTTGTGTGAAAAAGTACAGTCAGGGCAAAGGGCATACAGGTGGGCTCTCTCCTACCTTTCCCTATCTTTCCCAAGTGCCTAGTTACCTGCGGTGCAGTTTATGTCATTTGGACATCATGTAGCAGCTGCCCCTGTCTGGCAGGTAGCTAGGGCTGGGGTTTTCACAGCCTAAGGGAGTTAGGTGCATTGCCAAAGCCCAGAGAAGTCAAGTGGGTGACCGACTCTCTTTGGCTGCTTTGACAATCCCAGTCAAGAACTCTAACACAGGTCACCTACATCTGCAGGTTTCGGTGTCTATAGACACATCAAGGGCGGATGGAAAGCCACTTAAAGGTGAGTCACAAGGGGAAAACAGTGGACGTGTGTGCTTTTTTGCCTTTCTTTCGATGGTTAAAAGAAACTGGTAAGACTTTCTATTTTTCAAAGGGACGGGAAGGCAGGTACTGCTTGTTTTTTGACATTAGAAAGTCATGGCTTGTCCATCCTGTTTTCCATGGAAGACCCTATGGACAACTGGAGAATGAGTAGGGCTGCGACATCACAGGTACAAAGCAAACAAAACCTGTTTAACTGAGAGGGGCTAGAACTGTTTAACACTCTTTGCTGCTTGCGTTTGATATCACTTATGTAGCTCAAATGTCTGACACACAGCTGGGAGGAAATCTGGCTGGGTTAAAGATATAACACACTCCCTTTGACTGAGGTCTGAGAGTGCGCCCGTTCCATTTCACTGAGTCCTCCAAGGAGACCTCCAGCCAGCTCTGGAGAATCAACTGGACCTTCCCGAAATGGCTTTTCCTTTCTCTTTGTTGTTTTCCATTTACAAAGATGCCATTTCTGGGATTTCTAAGGTAAAAAACTGAGGAGGAAAAACTTAACCAACTTAACACCCCCCAAAACCCACTGAACAAACTCTCCGACCCCCACAAAACCCAGCCCTGTCAGGCATTCTGTGTGCATCATAAACCAGCGTTGAGAAATCCAGAATGAGATCCTCTGCCCCCTTCACATGGCTGCACCCCCATAAAGAGACCCTACAAGCTCTGTATCTGACTGGGGGAGGATTCTGCCAGTGCTGGCTGTGCAGTTGGCTAGCTCAGAGCTGCCTCTCCCAACCTCGAGTGTAGGGGGTGTGCCGGGATGGGGGTGAGGGTGGAGATGGGTAGAGGCCACAGTACAGAGATTCTAGCCAGCACTGTAGCCCTGAACCAGGGGAGGCTGCTGTAGACAGGCCCTCTGCGTTGTTACTCCTGGGGGTCCCTCCAGCCTCATGAGCAGCCCAGAACTGGGAAGGTTTAATGGTGGCTTAAAGCCATCTGACTGCCCCCCACAACCGCCTGGGCTGTGGCTGTGTGTTGCTCCTCTTACAGGCTTAGCATAGAATCTCACCCTCAAAATTTTCCCTTTTAAGGGCCCCTTTGATGGCTCCCTGCCCACCTCTTCTCTGTCCAACATCTCCTTTTAAATTCCTCATCCCAATTCACGGCTACCTAGGGCTATTGCATTCGGAGCCAGCCTTCCCGTTAAAGGAGAGTGCACTTCGGTGCCATAAGGAAGCAATGGCATGTCGTGGTGAAAGCAGAGCAGGGAGGCAGCGGCGTCTATCCCCAGCTCTGCTACTCACCTGCTTCTTTGAGCTTGGCACAGTCGCTTAACTCTGTGTGCCTCAGTTTACTTATCTATAACGGAACAGCTATGTCACTGGGACAGTCGGAGGTGCGGCTGATTCACTGATTTCCTGCAAGCTCTTTGAGATCTTCCAGAACTTCAGCCTCTTAGCCGATTTCTCCCGCCTCTCCCCTAAAACTTTCTTGCAAGGCCCTGCACAAATTTTTGTCGCCTCAGGAGATGGAGGAAACACACATGCTACATTTTTACTGCTCCTAATTATAAAAGGGGGCAGGTGTGATTGAGCAAGCTGATTATCTAATAAAAATTCTCAGCAGTAAAATTAACACATCCTAATTCCCTGCTTGGAACTTATAAGCTTCGTCATTAAATTAACATATATGAATCTGTGTTTAAAAAAAAAAAGAGACTATAATAAAATTGTATAATTGCAATAAGAAACTCCGGCGTGTGGATTATGGGAAATAAACTTGCCCCAGGTGGGCTGTTAGGCATGAGGCTGAATGGGAGTTTAACGGGCCCTTTGAGAATTAATATCCCACAATTCACAACCTGTCCTGCCTTGAGGCTTAAGTACCGGCCCCTGAGCTGGGTTCCACGTCCAAGTGTAGCTATGCTGACATGCATGGTAGAGATCACCATGTTCCAAGGAATAGCTAAGAAATGAGCAGGGCAAATTGGAATTTGCATCCAGCTGGAAAGTCCGACATTTTGGTTCCAAATTGGGACAAAAAGTTGAAACATCGAAACTTTTCACAGAACAGAAACGTCCAAAAAATAATGTCAAAACGTTTCATTTCAGCTCAGTTCCACATTAATCTGTGTCCACCTGACCTGCTGCACTGCCTCATGGGAGTTGTGTTTGGGTGTCTTATGTGAGTTATAGTTTGGGTGCCTCATGCCCCCATTCTCCTCTATGGGCTGAACTCGCCAGCTGGACTACATCTCCCATGATTCACCACAGCCACATGACTCCCATGATGCACAGTGGTGGTTTGGCCTGAGGGGAATGGAAAATTGAAACATTGCAGGAAAATCAAAATTTTCCTGAGGAAATGTTCAATTTTGAAGCAATTCCATTTCAAAGAAGTGCACTCAGCGCTCTAGAAGGCAGTCTGCTCTCTTTGGAACACCCAGCATCAGCTCAGGTTGGCTGATGTACCACTGTCCGTGACCAGCATTTCAGATGTGGAGGATCTTAAAGTGTTAAGATCCCACTGTGAGACTGTGACCAAAGCTCCCTCTAGCCATGTGAGATGGTAGCCAGCTCAAGCCCTGCAGACTGTCTGACCAACGGAATAGCTTCAGGAAGAGGGTTTTATTATCAGAACATAGCAATTTCCTTTTAGAAGTATTATGTGTGGAATAATGTAATCAACTGGCCAGTGTATGTGTACTACTGTCCTCTACAACCTGGACTCAGAACTCTCCATATGTGTGTCATAAGCCCTATACTGCCAGCACCTAATGGGGATTCTCTATTAGCTCAAATGGCCTTTGTTTTTGAATGAGGAGAATGTGTGTTCTACCCACACTGCTGCATGATTAGTGGCCACAGCATACAGGATAGTGACAATGGTGGTGTTCTGTGTTAGTGGTGTTCTGTGTATCACGACCACTAATTTGTTCCAACAGTTTATTGCGTCTACATAGTGGCTTGGGGACATTTAGGAAGCTGAGCTGACGATAGCAGAGAAATTACTCTGGCATTATACACATACCTGTAGCCCCTCTGCCACCAGAAAATCTTCAACTCATCCCACTCAGTTATCCCTGAATAACTGGTGCAGACGAGGGCTTGGCTTTTCAAAGAAACCTAAGGGAGTTAGGTGCCAGAGAGGAGAGACTAGCCAATGATTTGAGTCCCTAACTTCCTTAGGGCTCCTGTCTGGCTGAATCATGGCAAACTGGCTAATTATGCAATGAAAAATGATTTGAAATTCACCATGACACCTTCACAATAAATCATTCAACCGGCTCTGGCTGAGTCCAACACTTGGTCCATCCCTTGCAAGTTGCTGTTCTACTCACTCTTATTTTTGCCAATTATTTACACTAGAAATGATCCGCCCCCAAACCCGAGGTTCGTGTGCACGTAATTCATGCGGCAGGAATAAACCCCCCATCGCTGCCAAGCCATTTATGCCCCAGATTCGCTTTCACACAAAAAACCCTGAACCAGAAAGTTTTCATTGCTCTTGTTGTTGTTATTATTTTGTTTTCATTGCATTGAGAAGGTTTTGGCAGAAAGAAGGTGTGGGGGTGTGTCTGGGGACCTGGTGGGGTGGGGTGGGGGAGTGATTTAACATTAACAGTGCAGTCCAGAACGCTGTGAGAAGTTGAGTTCCCTCCCTAGCAGCCTTGCCAAGTTCCAAAGTTTTACCCTTGCAATATTTGGCATGTCCAATGGGTAGGATTCTAGCCTAGGACTAAGGACACCTGGATTCAATCCCCTGTGTGACCGTGGGCCCAGATCCTCAGAGGTATTTAGCTGCCTAACTCCCACTGAGTGCATAAAAACAATGAACTCAAGGGACCGGCGGGTCTGATTTGTCATCTCTCGGTGCCTCAGTTCCCCATCTGTACAATGGGGACATCGGCCCTGCCAGCCTCCACAGGGGTGCTGCGAGGACAAATAAAGAGATTCTGGCCAGGGCAAGGGGGCCCTGGAAGTGTAGGTGAAAGCTGGCTCCCTGGTCTGTGTGTACGAAGGGAACCCCTGGCTTATGATCTGTCACTCGACTGAAATGACCAAGACCCCGGAAATATCTTCTGAGCGTCTGGCTCACTCTCTTTCTGAATCACCTGTTCTTGACATCTGCAAATCCACCTGGAGTAATATGCCAGGCACTTCCGATTGTCTCCACACAGCCGGAGTTGCTCCCACAGCCCACGGCGGCTGGCACCTGCGGTAGGCTTGGAAACAGCATAAAATGCCTGTGCTGGGGATGTGGTCAATCGATCCTTTGGATCCTCAAATGCCACCTCCCGGGCTTGCAGTGTCTGTTGTAGGCAGTTCATGCAGAACCGGGCCTGAATTCACGGGGGAATTGGCACCAAAACTTGACCATGCTGAGGACTTGCACGCCTCGTTGTCTGACTGGGCGTGGCAGGAGGAGTCTCCAGGAATTAAAAATTAATCGTTGATTAAAGATTATGTCATGTGATGAAACCTCCAGGAATACATCCCACCAAAATTGACAACCTGAGTTTGGATACATCTGTAGTCAGTGGCCCCGCCCCCCCCCTCTGTCCCCACCCACTTTGGCATGGTTGTGTGGCACGACTCACACCCAGTCCTTCTGTGCCAGAAGCCTGCATGGAACACATAGGGCAAGATTCTTCACACCCCAAAACTCCTGCTTCAGTGCCAATCGGGAAAAGGGTTCTCCTTCCCTTCCTGTGCTAACCCAGGATGTCGCTGAGTGCTGTTAACTGCAGCCTCTGCTCCACCCCAGAGGTGGCTGCATTTCAGCGGTGGTGCAGCACGGGGCAGGCCCCTTCTTTCTGCCCAGCATGTCCCCACTGGGCTGGGGCAGGCTGACTCTCACGCTGATGTTTGCCTTTTCAAGGGACGCAGGGGTAGGGGTTCTGCTCTCCCTCATGCAGGTGCTTAAAGAGTTAAAAAAGAAGAGCTGTCCCTTTGTAGAACAAGCCCTGCAGTTTTCCTGCAAGCAGATAAGGTGCCAGGCCTGTGCATTTCTGAGCCATTGTCACACTCCTCCGGAGATGTTCCACATCAGGGAGCGGAGGCCAAGCAATTTTACCCCGGAGAAGTGCACTGATTCCCCTGCCTTGCACAGCCGAAGGTGCCTCGTTGCAGCTACGGAACAGACTTTCTACATAGTAATAAGTGTAAAGCAGCCAGAGCTGAGCCCAGCATTTACTGCCGCTTTAATGATACGATAACTTACAATTACACATCGTTCCCTGGCTTCGCAGCCTTAACAAGCCAGCACGCAAACCCTACACGGGGAGTGCTTCACCTACCGCTGAAATGCGGCCACTTCTGGGGTGAAGCAGAGGCCGCGGTTTAACGGCACGTAGCAACGTTGCAGTTTAGCATAGGAAAGGAAGGAGAATCCTGTCTCCAGTTGTAACAGCAGCAAGTATTTAGGGAGGTCAAATGTAAATACCCAAATCCAAATGTAGCCAGGGCAGGTAAAGCATCTGCCCTTACAGAAAGTGCCGGAGGAAGGGGGGGGAATCCCCACAATACACCTCCCCAGTTGTGCAGTGCTGAGCACAGAGGTAGATGCATGCGTGACAAGCCCTCCCTGTGATGCGTCAGACTCTGCTGCGAGAGGCAGAGTGTCAGGAGGCCGGAGCGTGGACCGCATGGAGTCTAATTTGGTCTGTCAGGCTGGGCCTCCTTGTCTGACTGGGCGTGGCAGGAGGTAGGACTCCGGAGCAGATGGACTTTTCTAATCCAACACGGCAGGAGATGGATGTGAGACAGGACGTGGCCAGTCGTGCCTAGTGGTCAGAGCAGGGGTCAGCCACCGGAGCCAGGGGTCAGAGCCAGGAGTCAAGCTGAGGGTCGGAGCTGGGTCAGGCACGGTACCCAGGGGTGGGGTGCTGAAACAGAAACAAGGCGGGTGGGCGGCTGGGCAGGCAAGGCCTGAGGGAGCAGCCAACCCAGGACTATCCCCTAATTGCTCAGACAGCATCCTGGCCTCCTTCTGGCTTAAATAGCAAATCTGAGCCAATCAGAGAGGCTGGATGTCTCCTCCAATCAGCAGCTTTGTGGGCGGGGCCTCTGGAGAGCTAGGGTCTCCCAACCCATGCTCCCGGGAGCCGGGACCATCTGAACAGGTAGGGGATATCCCCTCCCCACCTCTCCCCCTACCTCCTCCCCCCATGTGCACCTCCCTGCCTCTCCCCCACACCCTCTCCCCCACCTCCTCCCCCCATGTGCACCTCCCTGCCTCTCCCCCATGCCCCCTCCCCCCATGTGCACCTCCCCGCCTCTCCCCCACACCCCTCCCCCCATGTGCACCTCCCTGCCTCTCCCCCACACCCCTCCCCAACGTGCACCTCCCCCACGTGCACCTCCCCACCCACACCCCCTCCCCTTCCCCCATGTGCACCTCCCTGCCTCTCCCCATCTCCTCCCCCCACATGCACCTCCCCGTCTCTCCCCCACCTCCTCCCCCCATGTGCACCTCCCTGCCTCTCCCCCATGCCCCCCCACGTGCACTTCCCTGCCTCTCCTCCACAACCCTCCCCCCACGTGCACCTCCCCCACGTGCACCTCCCCACCTCTCCCCCCACCTCCTCCCCCCATGTGCACCTCACCGCCTCTCCCCCACATCCCCTCCCCCATGTGGCCCCTGCCTCATCCCCCACCCTTCCCACGACATCCTCTCCCCCCATGTCCCTCGCCGCCTCTTGCCCCACACTCCCCTCTCCCAATGCCCTCCCCTCTCCCCACACCCCCTATCCCGTGTGCCCTTCCCCACTTCTCCCCACCCTCTGGTCCCTCCCCAGCTCTGCCGAGCTGCCAGGGCCCCCGCTCGCTGCTCCCTCCCGCCCGCGCGACCCCATGTAGCTTTTACTTAACAACTCCCCGAGGTTGTTAGTGGAGCCACACGGCTGCCGCCTGAAATGCCAGTGCTATCAAGGCAAGAGCTCATTTAACGCACGGCTGCCCACGGTGCCGGGGAGACGGGCCCCCCTCCAGAGCGGCACGGGGCCTAATTGAATCCGAAGGTAGCAACGCTGGGTCTCACCGCCCCAACCCCGTACGCCGGCGGGTCTGCAGCTGGGGGGTGGGAGCGGCGCTGCCTTCCTCTGCCTGAAGGGGGAGCAGCATGGGGCTGGGGTGTAAGCCCAGCACAGCCAGGGTGCCATCTACCTGGGCCTCCCCGAGCCAGACGCCTCCCTCGCCTCCAGCATTACTTATTATTGCAGTGCCCAGGAACGTCACCCACAGCCCAGGACCCCCAGCGCAAAGGCTGTCCAGACACACGGTCCCTGCCCCGAATAGCTGGCAAGCTGCGTATAAAACACGAGACACCAGGTCGATACAGATAGACAGACTGACGGGGAGCAGAAAGAAACAACCAGACAACAGAGATCAGCAGGGCTGGCAGGGGCTCCGCTCACCAGCGACGTCACAGTTTTGTCACATTTTTTGCAGGCGTCAGGGCGCAGGCGAATGTGAAGGCGGGGAAAGTGGCTAATGGGGTCGCTCTGTGGACGTTATGGGGGGCACCTCCCAACCGCGTGGGGCAGCGTGGGAGGAAGCAGGAGCAGGCTGGTTTGCAAATGTAACAAGTGGGCAACTGAGGCTGTCATCATGGGCTGACTGGAGGAGGGGGAGGTCAACATCTGGCCTACGAATGAGTGTTAATAGGGACAAGCCAGGAAGAATCAAGAAAGTGAGCTTATGTTGGATGCAATAGAGAAGGGGGAGGCGGGGAGGGATGCAAAGCGAGGGGAGATCTGGTTAAAAGGACGGGCTGGGAGAATGAGCTTTGCCACAGCACACACACAAGCTGCACACACACAAGCTGCACACACACACAAGCAACAGAAAACAAACTGCGAAGAGTTGCAAAGGGAACTCACCAAACTGGGTGACTGGGCAACAAAATGGCAGATGAAATTCAGTGTTGATAAATGCAAAGTAATGAACACTGGAAAGCATAATCCCAACTACACATATAAAATGATGGGGTCTAAACTAGCGGTTACCACTCAGGAAGGCGTCTTAAAGGTGCCACAGGACCCTCTGTTGCTTTTCACTCAGGAAGGAGATCTTGGAGTCATTGTGGCTAGTTCTCTGAAAACATCCACTCAATGTGCAGCAGCAGTCAAAAAAGTGAACAGACTGTTGGGAATCATTAAGAAAAGGATAGATGATAAAACAGAAAATATCATATTGCCTCTATATAAATCCCCGGTGAGCCCATATCTTGAAAACTGTGTGCAGATCTTATTGATCGATCTTCAAAAAGCTATATTGGAGTTGGAAAAGGTACAGAGAAGGGCAACAGAAATGATTACGGGTATGGAATGGCTCTCGTATGAGGAGAGATTAAAACGACTGGGACTGTTCAGCTTAGAAAAGAGACGACTAAGGGGGGATATGACAGAGGTCTTTGAAATCATGACTGGTGTGGAGAAAGTGAATAGGGAAGTGTTATTTAGCCCTTCACATCACACAAGAGCCAGGAGCCACCCAATGAAATGAATAGAGGGCAGGATTAAAAAAAAGAGAAGTATTTCTCCGCACAATGTCAACCTGAGGAACTCATTGCCAGGGGATGTTGTGAAGGCCAAAACTATAACTGGGTTCAAAAAAGAATTAGATCAGTTCCTGGAAGAAAAGTCAATTAATAGCAGGGATGCAACCCAAACACAGCACGGGCAGATCTCAGGCTGTGACCAATGTGGTGGCTGGGCCTGTGCCAGCGAAGATGTGTATAGAGATAGAACGAGCTCTGGCTGGGGCCAGGTTGGCTGGAGGAGCAGGACTCCTGGGGCGTGTTAACCTGGCTCTGGGCATCCACTTCCCAGCCAGCAGGGGGCACTCCCACATATTAGTGTGAGGGTCTCGTGTCACCAAGTGTCAGTGATGCAGTAGCAGTCTGCGGCATGAGGCTTCTCCACGCACTGTGATTTTACTTTAAAAAGTGGATAGCGCTCCGGCCTAGGACTCAAGAGACCTGGGTTTTATTCCTGGCTCTATCACTGGCCTGGTGGGTGAACTCAGGCAAGTCCCGTCCCTGCTCCGTGCCTCAGTTTCCCCATCTGTAACATGAGGATAATGATCCTGACCTCCTTGGCAAAGCGCGTTGAGCTCTGCAGAGGGAAAGGTGCTGGTTTAGAGTTAGGCACGATCATTATTAACAAAGGGGAGGGTGCATAAGGGGAAAGGGCACTGGGAGTATAATGGCCTGATCAAACGCAGTGTGATGCTCCCACCTGAATACGCGGCTCTTTGCTGGTTGCCCCATCTTAAAATAGCAATGGCCCATATAGACGAGGTTCAGGGCTTGCTGGTGAAAAGGATTGGAGCCATGGCTAGACTTTATTATGAGGAGACAGTCAGCAGATCAGGACTGGTTAGAGAAGGGATGGATGGGGGGTTGAGATGGAGGGCTATAAATGACTGAACAAAAATCAGAATTTGTGTTTATCCTGCATCCCAATGCCAGCAGAAAGGGGCCATTCCATGCAACTGGCAGCTGGGGAAATGCAATGTTCTTTTACACTGCACATAAGTAGGCTGTCGAACTCACTGCCACAAGAGAGCATTCAGGCCCAGAGATCAGCCGGGTTCAACAAAGGACGGGTCACTGATATGGAGAGTGAGAACCTCCATTGATGTCTGTGGGATATAAACCTTCCTAGTATAAGCCAACCTCTAAGTGACTGAACTAATGTCCGTTGGCTTCAGTGCACGTTGGGTCAAGGCCTGAGGGCCAGCCTGTCCGTAGAGTTCAACACGCTGGGTGAGGGGCTTGGGAGCAAACCTGGCCCCAATTGCTGGTGCTGAGCCCTGGGGAACCTGGCCCCGATCGCGGGCGCTGAGCCCTGGGGAATCCGGCTCTGACCGCGGGCGCTGAGCCCTGGGGAACTCGGCCCCGACCGCGGGCGCTGAGCCCTGGGGAACCCGGCCCCGACCGCGGGCACTGAGCCCTGGGGAACCCGGCCCCGACCGCGGGCGCTGAGCCCTGGGGAACCCGGCCCCGACCGCGGGCGCTGAGCCCTGGGGAACCCGGCCCCGACCGCGGGCGCTGAGCCCTGGGGAATCCGGCCCCGATCGCGGGCGCTGAGCCCTTGGGAACTTGGCCCCGATCGCGGGCGCTGAGCCCTGGGGAATCCGGCCCCGATCGCGGGCGCTGAGCCCTGGGGAATCCGGCCCCGATCGCAGGCACTGAGCCCTTGGGAACTGGGTCCCGATTGCGGGCGCTGAGCCCTGGGGAATCCGGCCCCGATTGCGGGCGCTGAGCCCTGGGGAATCCGGCCCCAATCGCGGGCGCTGAGCCCTGGGGAATCCGGCCCCAATCGCGGGCGCTGAGCCCTGGGGAATCCGGCCCTGATCGCTGGCGCTGAGCCCTGGGGAATCTGGCCCCGATTGCGGGCGCTGAGCCCTGGGGAACCTGGCCCTGGATGTGGGTGCTGAGCAGGTTATTCCACCATTGTCCTTAGTGGAGATTATTGCTCCTTGTTCAGAAGCACTGTCAGAGACAGACTAGATGGATCTGGGGTCTGAGCCTGTCTGATCATCTCGACCTTCCTATCTCCTTTCTTTATGGCTGTTGATGCTGGAAGAAAACATGGCAAATCTCCTTTTATTTTATTTTCTTTCAAAGAGAGAAAATAATTAAAAAGAAACCTCGGTTTCAACCCCCCTCTCCCTGCCTCCGGCTCCCCCGATATAGCCTCTTTCCTGGTTAGCGTTTTATTATCTGCTCCCAGCAGGCAGGGAGAAATTTGCATTTTAATGTGGTGTTATAGCGCAGCACAAAGTACCTGTGACTATCCTCTGCCCAGGGACGCTCACTCCCTCTGCTACTTATCAGCACAGCCGCGTTGCCTTTTAAGTTGATGCTCATTTTCCTTTCCCCCTCCCAGAACCTGATACTTCCCCCTCCCCTTTTTATTTTTGTTTCAATCAGAAACCATTCAAACCCGCCATAAAGAGAAGAGCCAGAAACCACCCCCCAATATTTGCTGGACAAACCAATGAGTTTGCACGGCTCCCTGCCTATAGACATCTGCGTGCAGAAGGTAACAAGGGGCTGCTGGGCGTGATAAAACCCTACCTCTAGGCTAGCAGGCTTCTTTAGTTTGATATCCTCAGGAGAGAGGAGTTCTTCCATCCCGCAGCCTGTTTGGTGTTATCTGTCACTTGTATCCAAATCAAATACGCAGTCATCTCTCCACAGAGAGCGAACGCTACCTGCGTGTGGCTGTGTGGCTGTTATCCGCCACCCCCAGGACTGTTGCTGCTCCGGGGGAGAGGGAGGGAGCGGAGGATGCTAATGTGTCATGGGATTGTTCATCTCCTGGATCGGTTTATGTTGTTTGCAAACCGTGTCTATTACAACTAGGGAATGTACAAATGATATGAAAGCCTGGAGCTGAAAGAGGCCTTGACGTGAGCAGCCAGACAGCCTTGTGTTAATAGTAAAATACAACAGTAAGAGACAATAATTATCATCTATCTATCCCCATACACACCCAGCATCTATCTATCGATCTATCGATCTATCTATCTATCCCCATACACCCCCTCTATCTACCTATCTATCTATCCCCATACACACCCAGCATCTATCTATCGATCTATCGATCTATCTATCTATCCCCATACACCCCCTCTATCTACCTATCTATCTATCCCCATACACACCCAGCATCTATCTATCTATCTATCTATCTATCTATCTATCTATCTATCTATCTATCTATCTATCTATCTATCCCCATATACCCCATCTATCTATCTATCTATCTATCTATCTATCTATCTATCTATCTATCTATCTATCTATCTATCTATCTATCTATCACATTCCCATATTGTCTCTTCATTACATATAGATTTCTTGACCTGTTTTCTTATTTCCCAACACCCCCAGCCCCCAATCTGGCGTCACTGTGAGCGTGTGTTTCCCGAGGTGGCTGGAGTAGTCAGGATGGCAGTGCAGTCCGGTGGTTAGAGTAGATGACCGGCGGCAGGTCAGGGCTAGTGAGTGGGAAAAGGGCACAAAACAGGGCCAGGTCAGAGGGGTGAGCTCTGCACTGCCCTGCAGTGGTGCCGTTTTCTCCCCAAGGTGCAGTGACAGAGAACTGACCGGACAATATTCGTAGCGTTATCAAGCCAGCCAGGGCTGTGGGGCTGGGGGGGGGGTGTAACACCGGAAATACAGCTCTCGGAACTCGGGATTTGCCAGGTGAGGAAAGCGGAAGCGATTTTTAACTCTGGGGAACCTGATTTCCAGAAACACCTCTCTGGGCAGCCCAGCATGACAGCCATGGACACTGGCCCATTTGCAGTCACATGACAGCTGGCTGCACGTGCTGAAAACTGGCTGAGTTAGAGACCCAAGCCTGGCCCTAGAAGACTGTGCTGAGCCCCTTAGCTTCAGCGGGTGGATCCTGTTATCCGTTCTCTTCTGCCCATTGCCTTCCGTAGCTTATCAGCGATGCGCCTGGCAGGGCCTTATCCTATTAAACAGGACCTTCCCCACTGACTTCACTGGGACAGAAGCCAGTAGATGTATACGCCAGGGATATGAAAGCAGATGGTCATTCAGGGCTCTGCTCGCTTCTCTCATGTCCATCCATCCCTCCAGCTGACGCTCATCCCTGGGACATTGCAGGTAAAATTCTCTCCACAGCAGAAATCAAAACATCTCCTCCCTGGTTTTAGATCCCCCAAGCCAAGCTGCCCTCGGGAGACATTAGAGTCATGGACTGGGGATGCACAGGGCTGGGCTCGGTAGCCATCCCAGGCAGTGGGGCCTAGTGGCTGGAACACTCTAGGAGACCTGGGTTCTAGCCCCAGACCCGCTCTGGTACTGAGGGAAAGTCCCTCCTGCCTGCCATAGTTTCAGGCTCCAGTGATGCCTTGATCTCATCTGGCACTTCTGCATGCTGCCGTAACCCCAGGAAGAAACCCGGGTTGGGGGCCACCGTGGGTTATGGCTTTGAGGGCTTAGAAAATTCAGAGCTGCCCCCTGCCCAGTCTCTGGATTTAGGAACCTCATGGGTGGGCACCTTCGATTGAACAGTGTCTTTTGGCAGGAGAGTGAACGTGTAACCCGGGTTTTAGCTGCTTGTGTCAGAGTCTGTGCTCCCACCTAATTAAAGGGGTCAGCGGGGTCTACATGGGCATTAAAGGGGAGGGTCCAGTCGAGTTCGGGTAACTTGATGGCCAAACCCACCTTTTGGCCTGGGCAGACGTGGCCTTAAGTGTCTGGTGATGGTTCTGGTGCTTTTGGTGCCAGGTCAAGGAGCCCAATGCAGGAGGAATGCTTTGAAAACCAGCCCCTTGGGGGTCCTCTGAGATCGGAGCTCCTGATCCAAACTTTACCAGGTCCGGATCCAGGGCTTGTTTTTTCTAGTAAGACCCAGCTCTTTCCGTCCCCAGATCTCACAGTGCTGTATAAAGGGCTGCCAATGTCATTAGCCCCCTCCTGCAGAGGGGGAAACCGAGGCGCAGAGCCATGAAGAGACTTGCCCAAGGTCACCCAATAGGTCACTGGCGGAAGGGGAGCAAAGCACAAGTCTCCAGACTGCCAGGCCAGTGTCCTACCCATTGGCCCATGCTGCCTTTTGGAGCAAGCGCTAACACAGGGGTCGGCAACCTTTCAGAAGTGGTGTGCCGAGTCTTCATTTATTCACTCTAATTTAAAGTTTCGCGTGCCAGTCATACATTTTAACGTTTTTAGAAGGTCTCTTTCTATAAGTCTATAATATAGAACTAAACTATTGTATGTAAAGTAAATAAGGTTTTTAAAACATTTAAGACGCTTCATTTAAAATTAAATTAAAATGCAGAGCCCCCCCCAGTGCGGTGTCCAGGACCCGGGCAGTGTGAGTGCCACTGAAAATCAGCTCGCGTGCCGCCTTTGGCACGCGTGCCGTAGGTTGCCTACCCCTGCGCTAACACAACGCTAACATTCAGCCGCTAAATCCATACTTAGGCTGCTAAATAAATGGCCTGGTTTTCAGAGAGCTGAAAGCCCACACGTCCCATTAGAGTGTGTACAGCACTTCTAAGAAGCCGGCAATTCGCGGGAGTGCCGAGGGATGCAATACTTCAAGCAACCAGTATAGCAAACCCTTGGTTTGGGTCTAAACACCTAGAATGCCAGAAATGTAGGGACCTCAAGAGGTCATCTGGTCCAGCTCACCATGGTGAGGCAGGATTGAGTCTACCTAGCCCTAGACTTAGCCTCTGTCACTGATTTGTGACCATGAATGTGCCTTAGGAACAGTCACCTGGAATGATAAATATGTGCCTACGGACCATGGTGCTATGTCATGGCGGTGACATCTGTTACCGGTGATCGGAAGGGATCTTTGGGGGGCTGGACACACACTTGACTTCTGCTGACAGCTGCACCCAAGATGCACCCCTGCCTACACCGACACACGAGCTGCCATTCCCCCCTGCGGCAGAGAAACCGGCCAGCCTTCCCCAGGGAGAGAGAACGCTGAGCCTGCCTGATCTGAGAAACACTTATTTACATGGAGCCGATTGTGGCAGCGCCGGGAGTGATGTGATACAGAACAAACAGGATTAGCCGGGGAAGAAACATCCGCAACTCAATTAGAGACGAGAAGCTCTGAGGCTCAGCTCCTGAGATCAAACAGTAAGCCGGGCACCGGGCAGCGAACGCAGCTGAGCGACAGGCAGGGCAATTTAAATCCTTCCCTTGGATAACGTATAATAAAGCAAGAGCGGGGGGATTGGACCGACGTCGTGTACCCTGGCAGGCTCAGCATGGCGAGCTCTGAGTGGAAGGTGGGGTGTCTTGGTGGGTAGAATTTGAGGTTGTTTAAGGCAAGTTCTCCCGAGGGTCTCACTGGGCCTGACTCTCTTCTCATCAGGGCATAGGAGCTGGAACTAGGGGGGGCTGCCGTATCCCATGGCTTGAAGTGGTTTCCATCATATCCAGGGTTTACAGTCTCTCAGCACCCCCACTATACAAATTGTTTCAGCCCCCCGCATCAGGGGTAAATACACTGAAATCAACACGGTGTTACCAGTGTGAAACTGAGTGAGAGGAGAATGGCCCCCACTGACTGGAAGTCACCATAGATGAGACTCGAACCAGGCTCCTATGGTCCTTTTGGCAGCAATTCTACTTCCTTCTAGCAGGGCTGCTACAGAGAAATGTATGAGTGGACGAGGCCTTCTAGGTCATTGAGTCCAGTCCCCGGCAAGTGATTCGTGGGTGAAATTTACCCCTGTGTAGAGGGCCAGGGCCAGATCTGGGCATCACTTGAGTCCCACTTTTTAAACCCTATGGGATGAGGGCCTGGCAGATATGCTCGGCTTATTTTAGAACTGACCCATGCTGGCAGCTGGGCAGTGACCCCGGCACAAACAGCTGGGCTCTGTTTCTACAGCACAAGCGGGAACGGAGATCAGAATTTCTTCCAACTTGGCTTGTTTTCTAGATCTTCAAAATTTGAAGCTGACGGCTGAACGTTCAAAAAAATCCGGCAGCCACTTAAGTACCGAAACATGTGGCTGGATTTGAGAAGAACTTGGGACTCTGGGAGCAGAGCTCTTTTGAAAATCCAGCCCCAGTTGTGGGTGCTAAACCCTTGACAATCTATCCCTGAGCTTTCTTGTAAAAACGGACTCTGTACATTCTGTGCTGTAACTAGTGCAAAGTACCCCCACCTTTTATTACACTACATTTTGTATTCATTTGGAGCTAGAGTTGGTTGAAAATGTTTGAAATTTCAATAAGAAAGGCCAACCATTTTCCCATGAGGTTTTTTCCACCAATTTCCTGCCCCTTTTTTCAGCCAGGTCTCTCTTGCATTCTGCATTGATAGGGAGAGAAACCAGAATTCAATGCAGCAGCGCAAGGTGGCAGAGCTGGGGGCTTGGCTTGCCGCTCTCTCATTTGGGGTGGAGCCCTAAAGGTTATGGTGGATCTTCTGTCACTTGAAGTCTTTAAATTGAGGCTGGGTGTCTTCTGAAAACATACATGCTAGCTCAACCACCAGATATGGGCTGGAAGCAGGAATCCCTGGGCGAGATTCTCTGGCCTGGGTGATGCAGGAGGTCAGACGAGATGCTGGTCAGGGTGGAGACCTGCTCAGCCACACTCCTTCTTCGTCCTACCCCTGACACTACCCTTCCTTGCCTGCTTGGGGTGGGGAGAGGCTAGTACAGGAGGTGGTGGAGTAGCCTCCACCAGCTCTGTGCTCGCCTGCACTGCGGGACTTCTCCACTGAAGAAGTCCACTCTGTCCCACTTCCCCATCCCAAAGCAGCATTAGCAGAGCACAGAATCCAGCCCCTCACACTGGGCGTTCCACCTGGACTCACCGTTCCCTGACTCGTTCGCTTGCTATTGACACGGTTCCCTGCGTGACGGCAGCCCCACAGCTTGCAGGCCCGTGGAAGCCCGCGGCCCTGCTCTGCGCCCCGGGAGCTGAAATCGGCGGCATTTTGCTTTGGTTTGGCGCTGAGCAGCAAGCCACGTTGTCTTCTGAGCCTGGAACCTTGTCAGGGCACTTGGCTGCTTTATTACCTGGAGCTCCTTCTTCAGAGGGGAGAGTGCTGAGCTGTTCTGTCCGTGACTTTCTCCTTGTCCATCTCTCTCGCTGTCCTTCCCTGCCCAGCAGCCGAGCCGACACTTCAGTCCCAGAGGCCACCAGCAGCTGCTTCTTCCAACTGACGGAGACTCCAGCACAGGGCCTCAGTCCGGGTCTCCGCCTGGCTGGCATACCTGGCGCTGTCTGCAAGACCATGCATTGAACCCACTGGCAAAGCGTGGGTCACATCCCCCCTCGCGCGGCTGGCCTGTGAGGGGATAACAGCCACTACTGCTGCTACTGAAAGGAGCTTCTCCTACAGCTCAAGGGGCAGATGTCCCTGCTGCAGTGGAATAAGATCCCATGTTTCAAACCATAGTGAGGATGTGAGGAACCTGGGCATGAAGCCAGGAGCCCTCAGGGAACTCCAGCTAGTGGAGAACACTGCACTGCATCTCCCTAACCACACAGGCTACAGCGAGCCCATCACACCTCTTCTACGCTGGGTCCACTGGCCGTGTCTGGTCTTGATCCTTATCCGCAAGGCACCTAATGCCCTGGGCCCAGCACACCTAAAAGACTGCCCAAAACTCCAGGATGAAGACCAGGGTCCACAACTCCATTCCTCTGGCGCTGTGGAACTTTCTACCACAGGGAAAATTCCTCTGGGTGGTAGATGGGGCTTTTTCAGGGGCTGATCTGAGGCTGTGGAACGGACTCCCCCAGGAACTAAGGCCCATCCTCGTGCCAGGCGTGTGTCTTCCCACCTGCCTTCTCTAGAAAACACAGAGCAGCGCAGACATTTACAAAAAACCTGCCGGAGCTCAACACGCCACTGCAGGCAGGATTCTCCCCTGGAGAGCAGATAAGGGGGAAACGAACCAGGCATGGCAGGGGGCAGTCACAGCGCGTAATGCATGGAGGGAAGATGCTCAGATGAGGGCTGTATGAGAATCTATATAGACTAGACTAGGATGTGATGGGTTGTGGCTGGCTGGGTGTGTGTTTCTGGCTGGCCTTAGCTATTGCTTCTTAATCTCTTGCTTTCAGGAGCACTGAAGTCACGGAATATCCCCTAAGAGCAGAGCAGACCAGACCTCAACTGGAGAGTCCAGACCCTGTCTCCGGGCGATCAGCGTGGGAGCAACGCTGGCCTCAGCGCTGGGGTGAGGGGCTTGCAAAGACTCCAAGCAAGGACTGGTGAGAATAATTACTAGGGTGAGGGAAATTGGTGTACTGCAAATCCGCTAAGCTGCAATGCGCCTCATCTCCCCTGGGCGGGGCAATAAGGGTGTAGCGGGGAAAGAGAGAAACAGGAGAGGGGACATGGTAGAGGGGAAGAGGCTGCCTCCTCCTCTGGGTTTTTCTATTGGTTGTGCTACAGTGGAAGGTGGTGCCAATGGAGACGAAGAGCTGGGTGCTGCAGGCACGTAGTGAGAGACAGTCCCTGCCCCAGAGACCTTAGACTCTAAACAGACCAGGAGACAGAGGCAGGCGAGCAGCAGAGCTGGGACTAAACCCCAGATCTCCTAAGTCCCATGCCTTACCCACTAGGCCATGCTGCCTTCAGCACCCTCACCACGCTGGCTGCTTTTCTTGCTTCAACCTTCCCTCCCACCTGGCATGAGAAAGGATGGGGGATTGGCTGCCGGACTCCTGGCACTGCCGGGTGCCAATTAACTGTCCATTTCCTGGAGCAGGTGGTTTGCAACACTCCTGGCCAGAGCAGCATGGTACCAATCTCCCTGCACCCGTCATTTACCTACGCCCCTCCCTCCCCCCACCAGCTGTTGTCCTTTGAGCCCAGCGAGCTCTTCAGACCAGGGGCTGTCTCTTGCTATGTGTATGTCCAGGCCCTGCTCATCACAAATCATAATGTGAGCGAGGGGAAAGAGGTTAGCTTCCGCATGCCACTTTTTGGTGATCGGCCCCTTTGCTTTATGGAGAAGCCACCGAGGGCCAGCCCAGAGATGCCTGGGTCCAGACACAGCCTGGCTGTGAGCAGCAGAAGTTCTCTGGCGGGCCAGGGTTTCATTTCGCCCGGGACCCCTCATTCAGCCATACTCTACATGTATTCCCTGGTAACAGGGTTGGCTGCCTCTTTCAGTGACCTGGGGAGAGCCGAGCCCCTTTGAGACCAGGTGGTCTGGCCTGGCAGAGGGGAGGAGCAGACCCAGCTGGGAAGGAAGCCAGGTGATCCCTATAGACGGGGAAAGTGCCCAGCTGAGCAGAGAGCTGCAGGAAGGAAGCTGGCTTCTGCCACTGGCCCTGGAGCCAGACACGGGGGGAGGGGGTGAAGGCTTTTGGGCCCCGTTAGCCTGCTTTGGTCCAGGGGATAACAAACAGTGCCCTGAACTGACTCTGGGCAGCTGGGGGAGCCCGGCCAGGGCCCTACATCCCCATTACAGTGTATCTCTCCCCTGGAGCTGATGGAACCAGTGAACCAGGGACCCTCTGCCATAGCTGCCTCTCGAACAGTTCCTCCCACTATAGACTGAGTTAAATCCCACACAGCACTGGGGCTCCCCACCCCACCGAGCTGGCCTCTTTACAGACTCCTCCCCAGAAAGGGCCGCAGTCCAGAGAGAGCGTTACGCCTGTGTTCTCCCGCGGCCCATTGAAGCCAGCACCCTTTGGATTAGCCCCTGGAGCTCTGCCCTCCCCGCCCCCGTTGTCTCTTTCAGGGGAACCTTTCCGGGCAGGTTTCCTCAAGCGGAGTCGTTCACTCTGCGCAGGTGTCAATCAGCTGGCCACAGCAGAGCCCGGGTCTATAGCTCCGCCATTGGCCTGCTGACCTGGGCCAAGTCGCGTCACCTCTGCAGCGTTTGTCTAGTTACACTGCGAGCAATTCGGGGAACGGCGCTGTCTCTCCCTGGGTGTCTGTGCAGCCTACAGGGCAACAGAGCTGTGAGCTCGGTTGGGACCTCTAGGCGCTATAGAAAATGTGCATTGTCTGTCTGACAACAACTTTTATGCACAAGCAGATGAAAGTGTTTGAAATGTTGAGAGGAACGGAAAGAGTAACAGATCGCATGAGGCTGAAGGGTCAGGAAACTGATACTTCGTTCTTTTCTCCTCGAGGGCACTACAATGTCCTTATGCAAAAAGCTGGGTTGTGTTTGGGTGGGGGGGGGGTGAATGTCGGGGGGTGACTGTGTGCATCTATGCCTGGGTATAGCTGTGTTTATGATTGTGTGTGTATTTGCATGTGTGGTTGTATGGCTGCGTGTGACTGTGTGTCCCTCTGCCTGGGCGCACGTGTTGATGATTGTGTGTGTATTTGCTCATGTGCTTTCATGTCTGCGTGCATCCATGCCTGCCGTCCGTGTTTCTGATTGTGTGTGTATTTGCACATGGGTCCGCATGTGTGTTTGCATGTCTGCCTGTGCCCATGCGTGGGGGTACATGTGTTTAGGATGATGTGTGTATGCATTGACATATGTGCTCGCATGTATGTTGGTGCCGGGGTTTGACTACATCTTTGTGATTGTGGGAGTATGTACGTGCGTGTGTTTGTGCCTGGGTTTGATGGCATGCAGGCTATGCTGCATATGTGGTTGTGCGGGCCTGGGGGTGAAACACCTCCCGATGGGAACTAAGCCCCTTCTCACCTCTTGTCTTTGATGGGAAACGGCAGCCCCTTGGCCTTTGCAAACAGACAGGCCCCAGGGAAGCTGAGCTCCCGTCCATATAACTCATGCTTACTTTTAAACAATAGAACCACAGACCCAAGTTTCTACCTTCCTGGGCGCTTATCAGCCTGCTGCAGCTGGTGCCCCATCTCAGCCCTGCTAAGCAGAAGGAGCTGAGGGTGATTCCACCCCGTAGCCTTGGGAAAGACTATGCTTTATAAGCAAATAGGTCAAGCAGGAGAATTGTGGGGACTTCTATACAGAGCAATATCTAAGGACAGGGCTAAACTGCGCAATAGCCTGCCTGCACCCCCACTTCCTGCAGGGGGGAGTCATCTTCAGTGGGACTATCCCAGTGCAAATTTCAACCTGCCCCGTTGCTGGCTTGACTGTGCAGGAAGGAGCCAAGTCTCCATGCATCTCCCCTTTCACCCCCACTCCTTGCCCACCTGCTCCAAGCAAGAGCAGCGGGCACATGGCGCCTGCTTCTCCCCGTGTGCCCACATCCATGGGCTAGGAACGGGGGCATAATGGAGTTCTGACTCCCACAATGCCCCTCGCTGGACACATACTCCACAGTGCAATGCAGCTCACAGGTACCAGGGTTCTTCGGGTAAGTGTGTGTGTGTGTGTGTGTGTGTGTGTGTGTATGTGTGTGTGTGTATGCATAGGTATGCGTGAGCCTGCATGTGTGTGTTTGTGTATGCACCTGTATTACTGTGTTCCTGCATGTACGTGTGTATAGCTGTGCGTGCGTGCATTTGTGTGTCTCTGCATGTGTATGTGTATGCACCTGTGTTCCTGCATGTTTGTGTGTGTGTGTAGCTGTGAGTGCATTTGTGTGTCTCTGCATGTGTGTGTGTGGAAGTGTGTGGATGTAGGGGTGTTTGTGCACACTTGCTAGTGTGTGCGTGAGTGTGTGCATGCATGCTTGTGCACACATATCAGGGTGTGTGTGTCCGTGTAGTTGTGGGAGTGTGAGAGAGGCAGAGGCAGAGGCAGCCGCAGTGAGAGGGGCTGGGAGGCGGTGGGTAATAGGTTGTGTACAGTCTTACCGAGAGCCGGCAGGCGCTCTGTGAAGACATTTGCGCCCTGCTGTTAAATGTACCTACTCGCTAAAACACACAAATCCTAAAAATATCATAAACCGCCAAGCCCAGCGCATTATTAAATTGCTGCCTTGTGTCAAGCGGCTGGGGAAATAAGAGAGAGGCCAAGCGGGAGCCGGCGCGCTGGCTCAAACCAATTGAGAAACACAGCTGGAATACAATTGAAGGCGCCTGGTAGCAGACTCAGGGAGGGGAAAAACAGAGGCTGGGCCTGGTTAATCCTGCCATCTTCCTTACCGAGGAAAGGCCCCGGGGCCTCCATTGTGCTACTGACACTCCTGCCCTGGGGGTGGCTGGGCCAGGTCAAGCAGAACTCCGGCTGCAGAATCCCTGGGGCCTGCTGATGGCATGAGTGAGCAGGGAGCCCGGGGCCAGCTGGGGGCTCTAGCCCTGCTGAAACCCACTGACGTTGGTCTGACCCCAGTGTTGCTCTGCTGGTGAAGTTCCTCCCGAGGGACCCTCTCCCTCCACTCTATCTGACCCCCGTGGGGGTGGGACTGTGCGTGGGGGCCCGACCTTCATCCGAATCCCGGGCCTTCCTCGGCTGCTGGGACAGGCAATGGGGACTGGGTTCCAAACCCTTCAATGGCCTCACCTCAATCTCCCAGGGCCTCCGTCACCCTTCTGGGCAATGGGGAAAGTGACCCTTGTGTTCACCAGCCTTTTGTCTAGCTCGTCCCTGGACAGGAAAACACTTAAGACGTGCTTAAATGATTCGTTTCCATGGGACTTAAACACAGGCTTAA
This sequence comes from Emys orbicularis, assembly GCF_028017835.1. Classification (NCBI taxonomy): domain Eukaryota; kingdom Metazoa; phylum Chordata; order Testudines; family Emydidae; genus Emys; species Emys orbicularis. Next base: position 21,601,313 of record NC_088699.1, on the reverse strand, counting down.
AGTTATAGAGTCATCAATTCCAAGGCCAGAGGGGACCATTAGGATCACCTACGCCGACCCCCTGCATAGCTCAGCCCGGGTGAGCCCCGCCTCCAGCCCATATCTGATGGGCTGGAGGATGTGTTTAAGGGCTGTTCCGAATAGGGAGGTTTTCCTGAGTTGAGACCTTGGCTTGTAAGCTCTGTGTCTGTACAGCCCCTTGCACAATGGATCCCCAATTTCAGTTGGGGCCTTTAGGTGCTGCTATAATACAAACAAATAATAGTAATCAGACTAAAGCAACAGAGAGTCCTGTGGCACCTTTAAGACTAACAGAGGTAATCAGACTGTGATCACTGGCTTTTGACAGGCGGCTGTCCCCTGCCTCACTAGCTCACCAGAGAGATTGTATTCAGCTGGCAGACAAGCCCCAACGACAGGAAGAAAACACGCAGCAAAAATGAGACTGTTTCCCGCTAGATACCCCGCTTTGGCTCTGGTTCCCACTGTCTCCATCGCTCTGCTTCAGCCCATCTCATTCATTCTCCAATGTGTATTTACACAAAAGAGCTAAAGGATATTGTATTATCCGGGAGTCTTTAGCGGGTAGGTAGCTCTTTGCTTCCTTCTCGGCACTCAGCTATTCTGTTTCACCCACGTGTTATTTTCTTAAGAGTTATTTATTTCCTCCTCCTTTTACCTCTAATGAAACTCCGCTGGCTGGGTGCCCGCTGTGACCGAGGAATCTGTAATCACAGCGCGGGCGGCTTTATTCGTTCCAACTAGTTTCCCATGTGATCAATACCCTCCGAGTGAGCCAGCGTATTCGGAGTGACTCACGTGGCGCTCGGCAGGGGTGGTGTCGCCGCGCCGGTCCCAGGCTATTAGCGAGACAAGGCGGGTGAGGTGACAGCTTTTATTGGCCCCACGTCTGCTGGGGAGAGACAGGAGCTTTGGAGCTTACCCAGAGCTGAAGACAGAAGCTGGCCCAAGGGATGATGTTGCCTCATCCACCTGGTCACTCGCTTGGTGCTGTCCATGGTGCTGCTCTCATTAGATAGGAACATTCACCCTTTGGGCTCAGTCCTCGCCAGCCAGCCTAGCTCTCTCCTTCCGTTGCCAGCCGCTGACCTCCATTTCTTCTTCCCCACAGCTCACTCTTCCCTTCAAGCCATCCCTACGCCTTCCATCCCGGCTGGCTGCCTCTCTCTCCTGCTCCTGGCTTCACTCAACCTCACACTCGCCGAGCTGCTTGTTTAATTGCATTTAGATGGGTCAGAAGCCACCAGTAAGAAGTGTGGAAGTGGCTGGGGCACTCTGGAACTTGAATGAGCTGTAGCAACGCCCACACGGCACGTCATGGCATCCAGGTCAGTGCACCGTAGCTTACCGCGCACTAACTCACTGCCTAACCAGGACTTGGCTGTGTCACCTTGGGGAAATCATTTAGTCTTTCCAGACCTCAGTTTCCCCATCTGTGCAATGGGGTAATGATCCTGAATTCCTCCTTTGGTGTCTTCAGGTTCTAAGCTCTTTGGGGCAGAGATTGTCTCTTGCTGTGTATGTGGACAGTGCCCCGTGCAATGGGGCCCTGCTCTTGGTTAGGAGTCTCTAGGCTCTACTGGAATATAAATAATAGCAGAAGATGGTGGGTACATGACATTGCGGGTAATGAGAACCTTTTGCAGTATAGTGGATTGGGTATTATTCCAGATCCATCCTGCTTTGGGATTTATATGGCCCTTGTTAGTACCTGGGTACCTCACAATCCCCCCCTCCCATGCTAATTATGCCCATTTAGCATATGGGAAACTGAGGCACAGAGCAATTAAGTGACTTGCCCATCACACAGGAAATTTGTGGCAGAGCAAAGAATTGAATCCAGGTCACCCACATCCTAGATTAGTGTGCTAACCACTGGCCCAACCTTCCTCCCTTGATATAGCTGCCCAACCTGGCTCCCAGCCACATTACTGGAAACCTCCCTGATTCCCAGACTAGCTTCTCCAGATAGCCAGTTTCGACATGTTTCATGCCCAGTTAAAGCCAATTGATTCTAGATGTGCCTGGTAGCAAAAAAAAAAAAATTAAAAATCTGTGTAACACATTGATCATTGCTGAGAAATACTCAAATGTTGCAGCACGGCCTTCTCATCATTCTACCAATTACCCATCTGGCCTCGTTCCGACTCCCATTTGCTAATGTGACGCCGGCCCCGCTGATGGGATTTACGGTCATCTCCACTAAAACCCAACCCCTGATAAAACCCACGTGAAAGCCGCAAAGAGCACGCCTGAAAGTCACTAAGCTGATATGCTGGACCATGCTCGGGGGGAGAAAATTCTCACGCCGGCTTCTCGCTCCACTTTCAACTGCATTCAGCGGGGAAAAGCGCTGGTGCTTAGGGAGGAGAACTTCCACTTCAAAGGCAGCTCGGCGGCTCTTCTGCTGTGCTAAGGTGGATCAGCATAATCCAGCTGTAGAAGAAATCGCTGGGAGCTGCTCTCAAAATTAACCCTTACATTTCCGCTGCAACAAACTTTTGCACTTTCAAAAATCTCTGTAGCCAGTCGCTAACCCTGCATTGCATTCTGTTCTGGTAGTGCATATGTTATTCCAACAGAGCGACCGCAGCGTTGTGCATTTTAGAGACATAGCAGATTCCTGGTTACACTGGGCTTTAGTCACCCAAATGTATCCCAGACAACTGAGAATTCACCTACTCACGACTCAGTAGCAAAGGAATCAGTTAATAGGGATGCACCCTGGTCATTCATGAGCGATTAAGGCTTGGATACAGGATCTGAGTTGATTAGGAGCTTGCTAGGTCCCGATCCCGTGATCATCCTCGCTTTCTATTTGGTTCCGAGGTGAGTTGCTTCTGGTCCTTGCATGGAAGATTGAAACTGTTTCAACAGCAGACCAACAGATAATGAACAGAGAGCAGGGAATACTCCGGCTCACCTGTGACTAGGGATGTCCACCCCGAGAACAGCCATTCCCCAAATACGTGTGTGAACCAAAGCTGTTCACCCAAGAGCTTCCAAACAGCAAAGAGGGTGGGGATATGAACGGCGTGAAATGGAGCAGCAGTTTGGAACTGGAAGAAATGCTCCAAAATAGCCTTTTGCACCGTTTGTCTGGTCCCCGTATGAAGAGCCCTGGTCCTGCTCCTGCCTCTTCCTGGTTTGACAAGCTGCCTGCCTCAGCTGCAGAGATTACTGCAAAGGTCACAGAAGTCAGGGATGTTAAAGGCCTACTAACTGGTCAAGGGCATCTGACTGTGGAACTAACCTCCAGGAGAGGTGAGCTAATCCGGAGTCCGGGCCCCTTTAGGGCCTACCGCCAGATCTTCCTTTTTGATAAAGCTTTGCCCCATTGCTCAAATAACAGCCCCATTCCCCACTAAAACACTACCCCCAAGTGGAGCAACCAGGGATGGGAGACGAGATGAAAGCTCCAGGAAATCTAGTTGGGTGGCAATCAAATTAACCTGGGGCATGGATGGAAGTACCAAACCTGTGACAAACTGGCAGATAGGTCAGAGAGAGTGTGTGTGGGTCTGTATGGGGACAGATAGATAGATAGATAGATAGATGGGTGTGTATGGAGATAGATAGATAGATAGAGAGAGAGATAGATAGATAGATAGATGGATGTGTATGGGGATAGGTAGATAGATAGATAGATAGATGGGTGTGTATGGGGATAGTTAGATAGGTAGATAGATAGATAGATGGATGGGTGTGTATGGGGTTAGATAGATAGATAGATGGGTGTGTATGGGGATAGATAGATAGATAGATAGATAGATAGATAGGTGTGTATGGGGATAGATAGATAGATAGATGGGTGTGTATGGGGATAGATAGATAGATTTCCTCCACGTGTCAATTATCCGCACAGGACATTTTCTAGTGCTTTTAGCAAGTCTAGTGTTAACAATCCCAAGTGATAGAAATCCCACCCCTTCCCTTGGAAGATTATTCTACACCCTCATAGATCCTTGTTACTGCCTGGAAGTCCTCGGTATTCACTGGGAAGGTCAGGAAGGGCAGTGTAGCGGGGTGGTCACCCGCTCCTGCCTTAAAAGGCTTAAAACAGCCCGGGGAGAGGGCTGTGGCAGGGAAGGAAAAGCTGGGCTGATTTGTGGACGTAGCCACAGCTGGGCCACGCCCCAATCAGGCCACAGCTGGCCCTGTAAGAGGGCTGAAGGCCAGAGGCTGACAGACTCTCTCTCACTTTGAGAGGGAGGGACCTGGCTGCAGGGAGCTGAGAGAAGGTACCTGAAGTGGAGCAGGGCTGGGGGAAGGCCAAGGGAGCTGGGGAGCTCCGGCCTGGAAACCCCCCAGGCTGCGGCCTAGTGGAAGGCCAAACAGGTACTGGGGTTGCAGGGGGCAGCCCACGGGTAGGCAGAGGCAGCAGGTCCAAACCCCCCTTGCCTATGATGAGTGGCTTTTACACTGCAGTCTGCCCCAGTGAGCGGGGGCTTGATGGTGACTGGCAGTAGCCCATGACTGAGGCAAGGTGGGGATAGAGGGTTGGGGGTTCCCCAGGGTGGGGAGGCCCTGAGACTGCACGGGTATTGCCAGGGGGCAGCACCCCAAAGACAAGGGGCACCGGGTCCTGGGAGGGACACGGGGGCCAGCGGCAGCGGGACACCAGCCTGCAGAGGGCGTTCCGGAGGCTGGAAACGCTAATTCCCTGAGACAACCAGCAGGAGGCGCCGCAGGGGTGAGTCGCGCACTGTGACAGGCAGCCCCTAGCTCCAGATTTCAGGCCCTCCTTTCGGTTATGAAGGGTTCCAGACGGCGCGTCACCAACATATAGACCCTGCTACCGGCGTCCTCCCTCCCTCTCCTCTCCTGCCTCCCACCCATCAAATCGCATTGTCTTCGGCAGGACGGGCTGTGATTTAACCCGGTGCACATTCACTCCTTGACGCAGCGCTCTGCCTCTCCACTGACACTGTCTCACGCAGCGACTCACTTGACAGCCCAAGAAATGATCTGTAACAAGTAGCAATGGCAATAAAAAAAAAAACCCCAACAACAACCATGTCAACATATGTCTGGGAACGAAACCCACGCCGAGCGACAGGCAGTCATCCTGAGCCTGGCGCTCCCCTTTGAAGTCACACCCACTGTGCGGGTGAGTGTGTGTTTCCAGTACTTGAGCGCAAACATTAAACAGCGACTGCAGCAAATCAATAGATGGCTAATTAGTGTTTGGAAACACGGCGGCACGGCAGGAGTCGCCGGCGAGATAGGACGGCATTAAAGACTTCATTTAGACTTGAGAAATAGCTGCGTTTTCAGGAGATGTACCGAGAAACCTAACTAAGTGTTTGCTGGCGTTTGTGGCGAGTGGGCTTGGATTGATCGCACGTGCTGTTGAAGAAACACGGGGACTGGGCTGTTGGAGAGGTGCTGAGATGCTGCAGTCTTTCCCTCTGAAGGGCTCCGCTCTGGTTGGTTTGGTGGGCTTGTGGCTCCGTTGCAGGGCCAACCCGAGGCCCAATCCAGAGCCCCCGGAGGAGGCTGATGGTCACAGCACCGGAGTGGGACTCCGGCGAGCTGGCTTCAGTTCCTACGTGTGACCTTGCCCGTATCCTGGGACCGACATGACTAGAACATCATCGCACCCTTGCACAAGTGGCTCCATCTCTCCGGGCCTCTGCAAGGGCGTGGTGATGTTCTAACCATATGGGCAAGGTCACACGTAGGAACTGAAGCCAGATCACCGGAGAGATGATCACCTCGCTGGCCTGCAGGGAGACTGAGGGATGAATCAATGCACCGATACTGCAGTGCTGGGCTCCTTCCCAGACAGACAGTCACTAGGTTCTCCAGGGCGAAGCACGCCCAAGTGGCTCAGTGAGTGCTACTGCAACCCGGGAGTCACGGGAGCCCCCACAGCATCTATACCCCTGCTCGGCTGGGGGGAGAGTTGGTGGATCCCTGCTGTGGTAGGTCCATTGGCCACAGCAGCACTGGGGTGGTTTTCCTGCCGTCAGCACCCTCCCCAGCATGGGCAGGGAATTGCTAGTTAATAAAGAAGTTCTCAGCCTTTAACAAGCTGCACTCCCAGCATGCAGTGGTGCAAGGGGGGTGAAATTCCTCCCTGACCCAGGCTGTGATCAGCTGATACCTTGGAACAGGAGAGCTGTTCACCATGGCTTCCGGGCATCACTCCAGGGACTGTCACTAAATGATCCAGCTCCAGGCAATGGACTACATTTCCAGGGAGTTCAGTGTAGCTACAGCAGTTTGCCCCAGCTCAGGCCCTGGCTCCAACACTCTGCAGGTTCCCGCCCCAGTCACGTCCCCTCTGTAGATCTCTGTAACCCGTAAGCCAGGCATCCATGTGAAACGGGCAGCAGGGAAAAAAGAGGGGGAGGAGGCGGATCCCAGTTCAGGGTCATGAGGCGAAGCTATCGAAGGAAGCAAGCGTGCCAATCAACGGGAGCTTGACTGAGGCCCGAGCTCAGCACCTGGGGTCTCGGGGAACAGGTGCTATCTGTCAAGGGTAGTTAGCTCTAATACCTACATGTGCCATTCATCATGGCAGGGGATGGCGCTTTGCAACCACAGGCAAAGCTGTAATTAGCTGGAAACGAGTCACTGGAGATTTCGACTAATTGACTTCTCGGTTTTAGCTGTCCAGGTAGATAAGGGAGCATCAGAGCAAGAGAGCAGGATGCTGCCAATCAGTCTAGGTGCCAAGTCCCCCCTGCCCGCAATTCTCTGGCTTAAGAGACGCCGGGCAAGCCACGGTCTGACGTTGTCGCTTGTTCCTTTGTCCCAGCCGATCTGGCTCCTTGCACGCTCTCCATGGTTAGGGCAGTGACCTAGGAATTTGGAGATCTAGTGTCAGTTCCCTGGTCTGCCACGAACTTCTTATGTGACCTCGGGCTTTACTTAGCTGCCCTTTGCCTCAGTTCCTCCTCTGTAATACGGGGCGAATAATACATCCCTGCCCGGCGTGTGGCACTTTTCTGTATGCGAGGCACATGCGTCTGGCCAGGACCGAGAGTGGGATCGGCTGATGCACATACGCGCAGGCAGGCAGCGTATCTCACCTGTCTCACGTCCTGTGGCGATGGGGGAGTGGCAAAGGGGCAGAAAGGGGATGCTGCAGTGTGGGCGTGGCATAGACCCTGGAGCAGCGGAGGCGTTCATATCCTGCCCGTGCCACCCTCCCCAATCCGGGGGAAGGGGAGAAGAGGCTCCCTAATGAACGCCTGCTCCATTTCCTGCCCTGCCAGCTGACCCCGGCGGGTGGATCATCCCATCTGAAGAATGTGAAGTATATAACACATGATATGGCCTCGTGGAACGTCCAGACGCTTCTGGCCGTGGACAGTGGAGTAGACAAGATGGCCATCGCCGCCCGAGAACTGAAGAGACGTGACAATGATGTTGCTGCCCTTAGGGAAACTTGCTTCTCTGGTGAGGCTCAGCTCAGACATTGGTACATTAAAGATTGGGAAGCCCTTTGAGATGGGTTGATGACAAGTGCTGTATGAGACCCCAGTGTAATTATTTATTCCCCTGGATTTGCTGTGTGCTTTGTCTGGGATACACAGGGCGTCTCGGGGCACTCATGGAAGCCCGGATTCAGCGAAACATTTAAGCACCCACGTCACTCGAGCAAGCCGCTAGTCCCTCTGAAACCTGCCAGACTGCCCCCCTGCCTAAAGGGAAGCGTGACCGTAAGTGCTTTGCCGAATCACAGCTTACGTAAGTAGCTGGACAGGGACCCCGAAAGCAGTGAGTTTGTGTGTGGCGTCGGGGAAGCTTGAATTCGGTGCCCAGCAAGGATTAGGATTAGTGAACAGGCAGAGCGCTCTAGGAAAGAAGCAAGGCCGGGGTGGGGAACTCCATCTCCAGGGGCAGACCGGAGCAATGCTCCAAGTGCCGGGCCTCTCATGTTTTTGGGTAACTCCTCCTCTGGCTCTTTCCCTGGGCTGCTCAAGGGATGCCCCTTTAGGTCTCAGGCCGGCAGCTGTCTCAGGAATCAGGGCCCGCAGCTGGGCCTGGGATCAGCTAGCTAACCGCAGCTGTAACCCCAGTCTGCCAGATCAGCTGATTCGCTGAGCAGCGCTGCCTGGACTGCCCTTAAGCCCAGCCCTAGCACTTAACCAATGGCTACTTGATGCTTACCCCTGAGCTGCGACTGTGCCAGGCCACTCCAGCCCTGACCCTGGCTCTGACCACTAGGCATGACTGCCCTTGCCCTGCTTCGTGCCAAGTGGTCACCTCCCTGTAGGTAGGATCCTGTGACCCTCCCCTGCAATTCATTGTGACTATCCCAGCAGGTCTGACCTGAGTCCAGAGCCTGCTGTTCTGCTCCGTGTCAGGGACAAGTGACCAGCCAGCTTTCACATTTCTTCTGCGATGATACCGTTACGGAGAGAACCCATAAACCAGGTCTACGTGTGGGCTAAGCTTGTGGGAGGATGTCTTCCACATGAGGGGCTGGCAGGTGTCAAGACCTTCAAACTCTTCGTGGAGGGTTTGCCTGTGTGGTTCATGTCTGGCTCTGGCTCAAGGGTGGAGGGCTAGCTCAGTGGTTTGAGCATTGGCCTGCTTAAACCCAGGGTTGTGAGCTCAATCCTTGAGGGGGCCATTTAGGGATCTGGGCCAAAAATCTGTCTGGGGCTTGGTCCTGCTTTCAGCAGGAGGCTGGACTAGATGACCTCCTAAGGTCCCTTCCAACCCTGATATTCTAAGGGTGGTTCAGGCTGACACTTTATACAGTTTTGGGGGCTTTATCCCCCAGGCTTCCTGGTGCAGGTAAAACCAGTCATGTCCGTGTAGAAGGGTTCGGCCAGAGCTTGTCCCTCCCTGGGGTGGCGGGGAACCACACTGCCTCGCTGGTTACGTTACGGTGGGGAACTAGTCTGGCTGTGGGATCTCATGCCGTGGCAGCGGTAGAGGCAAAACAAATGGTTACTCGCTCCGGGCTGGCGGGCAGTAGCGAGTCCCACGCTCCGGTCCTCGGACAGGGGCGGAGCAAACCATTAAACAATAAGCCCAGGCCCTGGCTCCGAAGGCCTGGGAGAGGTAGAGACTACCACCCGCACGTTGGGTGGCAGGGGGGACGCAGACCCACCCACTCCACTGCGTCCCAGCCCCGGGCCCTAGCATGGCAAGAGACCCGCTGCTGTGTCAGTGGGGATCGTGGCCACAACACACTGACATCGGCTCTAGCAGTGCTGCAGCCCGACTAGGTTCGGCTGCCCCCGGGCTACTTCCTACCTCCCCCTCTAGAGGTACCTGCGTCCGGACGGTGTCCTCCAAGGGGTCAAGCACCATGGGCTCCTCAGGGTACCCGGCAAGTGGTTGGCTTCGTAGTTCTTCTGGGTAACTTGCGAGGGATCGGCTTGACAGCTTCCCTGGGGTCTGGTCGGCCTCAGGCATCGGCTGGTCTGGCCAGTCCTCGGGGCAGCTGCCGATTGCCGGGGTCTCCCAACCAGGAGCTCGGCCACAGGCGTCTGGCGTCTTTAATGAGCTCTGGGGTCGGGCTTTTATACTTCCTGTCCTGCGCCTTGACCTCTGGGGAGGCAGGGGGGCGGGCACAGGGTTCACTGGCTCCGCCCACTTTGGTGTCTGGAGAGGCTCGTCCCTCCCCGGGGCGGTGGGGAACCAGACCGCCTCGCTACAGTCCCTCTCCTGGGCATCTGCAGACCTGGCACTGGGGACGTGGCATTACACCCCAGCCCCAGCCATTCCAAATCCCACAGGAAACCCATCCAGCGAGCTAGGCACACATAGATGCACATCAAACGTTTTGATACCAAAGGGCATGAATACATGCCAATGGCATCTGGGGCACCTCGGTGTAATAGTCTTCTGAAGTGTCCATGCTTCGGCTCACACCGGATAGAGATAACATTTACCAAAGGGCTAGAATAGGCTCAAAGGTACGCCTGTGTTTGTCCTGTCTGTCCTAGGGCCCTGGGGAGAGGATGAACTGTGGCCCCTGGTGGCATGCAGACAGTTCGAGGGCACGTGTCCGCCCGTCAGATGTTGGGTGACAATCTACAAAGAGAACATGACAGGCAGAGGAGTATCAGTGAGTGTGTGTGTGTGCGCGTACGGGTGTGCATACATGTGTGTGTGTAATTGTAGTGTATTGGACTAGGACTCAGGACACCTGGGTTCTATTCCCAGCTCCGCTGCTGGCCTGCTGAGTCACCTGGGGCAAGTCACGTCCCTGCTTTGTGCCTCAGTTTCCCCACCTGGAAAATGGAGATAAGAATCCTGACCTCCTTGGTAAAACACTGGGAGATTTGTGGCTGGAAAATGCTGCATAAGAGCTTGTTATTATGCACTGATAGTATCTATATGTTTGTGTGTGTATGTATGCAGGTGTTTGTATGTACATATGTACATTTATGTGGATGTGTACATATACATACATGTGGATAGGCACCGACTCTGGGGGTGCTCCCCGGCTGGAGCACCCACGGGGAAAAATTGGTGGGTGCTGAGCACCCACCGGCAGCTCCCCGCCCCCATGCCCCAGCTCACCTCTGCCTCCGCTCCGCCTCCTCCCCTGAGGATGCCGTGTGCCCGCTTTTCCCCCCTCCCTCCCAGAAATTGTGCCGCGAAACAGCTGTTTCGCGCGAAAAGCGCTGGGAGGGAAGGCGGGAGGGAGGAGGGGGAGCGTGGTGCGCTTGGGGAAGAGGCGGGGCCGGGGCGGGGATTTTGGGAAGGGGTCCAATAGGGGCAGGGAGGGGGCGGAGTTGGGAAAGGGGTTGGAATGGGGGTGGGTCAGGGGTGGGGAGGCAGTAGCACCCACTGGTGCCAAGGAAAGTTGGTGCCTATGAGCGTGTGCATGCGTGCATTTGTACGTACATATGTCCGGATGTACTTGGATGTGGGCGTGTGCTCTTGTAAGCATGCGGTGGCCTATTGTCACACCAGCATGTGCTGCGTGCATGCTCACCGTGTCCTTGTAATCTGCACCACGTGGTGTCCAAGATCACTGCCTGACATTTAAAAGCCGAGTGATCAGCCCTTTAGCCTTCCAACCCTTTGCTTTGTCAGCGAGCGATGCTAAGGGGCTGCTAGCTGAGATGTCCCCTTTCATAAGGGCTAAACCAAACCCTAATGTCAGTGCTCCCCTGGCAGAGATCCAGTTTGGTCCAGGCATGAGCAAAAATAATTGACGTTTGCATTAATTTCAGCGTTAATTAATCAGAGCCCAAATCTCTGCCATCCCTTCCTTGCTCCAGGTAAACGCTATCGGAAGAGTATTTCCCAGCAACGATTTCCATTGGAGTCTTGGGGACTGAGATGAAGTTATTAAAAGTCAAAGCCAGCAACCGCCTCCATCTGCCCTGGTTTGGTTTTGGTGGCTTTCTTGGTCCGAGCGTGGTATGAGGGTGGAAGATGAATGAAATCCGAAGCGCGTTTTCCAAGGAATGCCGCCACATAGCTGGCGAGCACCTGGATGTCAGTGGCATGATAAGATCGCCAGCCATGGACGTAAACTGAATATCCAGCCAGCCCGCCTTAAGGACCTAACCAGAGATCAATCTGTGCGGTGCTTCATCTTCAAGGAGGCTATGTCCCTTCTGGACTTGCCTTGATGATGATGTTTGGGATGGATCCGACAAGACATGAGCACCTTCCACTCCCAGTGATCTCACCAGAGCCTTCAGTACCCCCCCAGAACAAGGCCGGTGATGAAGAGCCAGGAGGTCTGATTTATACAGGGTTGTGCTGCCCCCAAAGCAGAAAATAGTGCACCAGATTCTCTTCAGATGTAAATTGGGCATTGAACATAAGAACGGCCACACTGGGTCAGACCAAAGGTCCATCCAGCCCAGTATCCTGTCTTCTGACAGTGGCCAATGCCAGGTGCCCCAGAGGGAATGAACAGAACAGGTGATCATCAGGTGATCCATCCCCTGTTGCTCATTCCCAGTTTCTGGCAAACAGAGGCTAGGGACACCATCCCTGCCCATCCTGGCTAATAGCCATTAATAGATCTATCCTCCAGGAACTTATCTCGTTCTCTTTTGAAATTATGCTGATTCACCCCCCTGGATGGCTGTTGTTTTTGGGGAAAAGCTGGTGTCTGAAATTCCAAATCTTTCATGGGGAAGTTGAAGTTGGACACATTTACAGTAGAAATAAAGGGCAAATGTTTAATAGAGACGGCAAATAACTATTGGAACAATTTACTAAGGGTCGTGGTGGAGTCTCCATCACTAGCAATTGTTAAACCAAAATTGGGGAGAGGGATAGCTCAGTGGTTTGAGCATTGGCTTACTAAACCCAGGGTTGTGAGTTCAGCCCTTGAGGGGGCCACTTAGGGATCTGGGGCAAAAATCAGTACTTGGTCCTGCTAGTGAAGGCAGGGGGCTGGACTCAATGACCTTTCAAGGTCCCTTCCAGTTCTAGGAGATATGATATCTCCATAAATTAAAATTGGCTGGTTTTTCTAGTTCAAACAAGAATTGTTTGTGGGATGCAATCTGGCCTATGTTACACAGGAAGTCAGACTAGCTGATTACAGTGGTACCTTCTGGTTTTATAATCTATGATTTAGACGCTCGATTGCCATTAAATCTAATGGGAAATGCACATCCAAATCCCTGGTGGCTTTGATCATTTCAGCCTGTAATTTAGTTTCAAGTGCATCTATTGTGTCATCCTGCACTTTTGTTTTGTTACGTGTTGACAATTCCTCCTACAGCCTTGCTTCAAATGTGTTGCATTAGCTTCTGGTACTAGCTGCTAGAGCGAGTGTTGCTGCAGCTTGGAAATAAAGCTAATGTTCCCGCACCAGACAGATGGTTTATGAAAATGTGGACAGTTTTAGCCATGGGAAAAAAATAACTAGCCTGAAGAATGCTTCACGTGACAAGTATCTGAGTTCATAGCTCTCTTCCATCATGCTTCCTGTGGGACCGGATTAGCCCCTCCGGAAAACACTCAAAGCCAGCTTTCTTCAAGAACTTTTATCCTTCTTAAAGATGAACTGCGAAGGGTTTGTTTAAAACAAGAATGAGGCCCCTTTTTAGGTCTTTTGCTGAATAAAGAAGACCTGAAAGAATTTTTTTTTCATTTATAAGCCATCTTTATATCACTTTCTTCCAAACTTAGAATAATAGAATATGAGGGTTGGAAGGGACCTCAGGAGGTCATCTAGTCCCACCCCCTGCTCAAAGCAGGACCAATCCCCAACTTATATCACACGTGCTTGTATGTTATTTAGCGCTGTAAAGAATTTGGGGCCAGAGTTGTTTGGAACCAGGCTGCATGTGGATGGATGGATGGATAGGTATGATCGGAAAGATGCCGAGCGAGTAAGGCCATAAGCAAGTCATGGGCTGGGATTCTGGGGTGGAAACCGCAGCTTCTAACACAGGTTGCAACTTTCTATAGTTATGGAAAGTTGTGTGGCATTGTGACCTGCTGCGCCAGGTCGCAACGCCACTCACTCACATTTGTCTGGAGCTTATGTTTGGGGTGCAGCTTGAGGGGGTTTCTATTCCGAAGGAAAAGAGTGGAGGGGTAACCTGGCTCGAATAGCAGGGCAGTGCCTGCCTTGAACTGGCCACACCAAACCCACATTAACAAACTGTGACTGCACCTTTTGAACCGGGAAAAAAAAATCACAACTTTCTTACAGGCTTATTCATGAGTAACATTTTCATAAGCGCCCAAGTGACCTAGTCAGACGCACAGGAGCCAAAGCTCTTTGACTTCCTATAAGCTGTCGGCTCCTAAGGGCCAGATTCACACGGGGACAAAGGTGCCCCGCCGCCTGGTAGAATTTATAACCCCGAGGTTGGTGCCAGCAGTGCTAGATGATGCCCGAGGGGTGTTAGACGCCTAACTAAAGGATTTGCAGAGGTCAGCACCGTGAGTGGGGAGCCGGCTAAACGAGCCAATTGGCAAAGCCATGAAGCAGGGCAGGGCCTAACCTGGGAGCTGGGCACCTCTACTCAGGAATCAGAGCCATGAACCCTCTCCTGGAATTAGATGCATATTCCAGTTCAGGAGTGGCTGGGTGTCACGGCGTGAGGGGGAGTCAGTGCCCTGCACCCCCACTTCCTGTGATTCACTGTGACTCTCAGCCAGCCAGTAGACCAGAAGGTTTATTAGAGATGACAGGAACACAGTCCAAACCAGAGCTTGTAGGCACAAACAGGACCCCACAGCCAGGTCCTTCTGGGGGGCAGGGAGATTAAACCCCAAGCTTGGGGGCTCCCTTCTCTTCCCCAGCCCACTCCAAACTGAAATCCCCTCCAGCCATCTCCCCCAGCCTCCCCCCAGCTCCTCCCCCAGCCTTTGTCCAGTTTCCCAGGCAAAAGTGTCACCTGGCCCCATCCCCTTCCCAGCTCAGGTTACAGGCTTAGGTATCGTCCCTCAAATAAAGTCATCCCCTGCTCTCCCATCCCCCATGCAGACAGTCCCAGTAAAACTAGACGACATTCCCAGGGCAGTCCGCCCCGCTCCCTACTGCGACACCCTGGGCAAAGAGCCTGGGATGAGAAACCTGCAGAGTGGAGACGGGGACTGACTCAGTGAGATGAACGGGACTGGGACGAGCAGGTGGGAGTGGGGAAAAGACCGGACTGGGACAAGAAGAAGGCTGGAAGGGAAGGAAATGGACAGACATGTCTGCTAGCTAGAGCACTCTCCCATCCAGAGCCTGGAGCGGACCCCACTCTTCCTCAGTCTCCCCATTCAGCAAATAGCTGTAAAACTCGCCAGCCAAATGGACCATCTCTGTCTCTGTTTCACTATAAATACTATATGTGTTCTGGAAGATGCTGCCTGTGTCGATCTCTGTATTTCCCTACCCAGTCCCCAACCAAGGCGGGCGCACATATAATAAAATAGCATTTGCAAACTGGGATGGTTGGCGTGTCGCTTGGAGTTTTTCCAGCTAATGATTCATTTGCAATAGCAAAGAGAATTATTATTATTAGCAACAAGGTAGCTATTCTGAACACGGAAACCATGGCAAAACAACGGGGAAAGTACAGGGCATTCAGTCAGAGGCCCCCCTGCTTTGCATCGACATCCGGGCAAAGCAAATTTCCAGATGAATCCTGGCTTGGTAGCATTTTACACTCCCTTTGAACAGGGGGAAAATAACTCCGCAGCGTGCGAGGCGGGGGAGAATGGACGATATTTCCCCATGGTAGTGCCACCATTTTAGTATTCATAATATTTAACTTTCATGACATGGGAGAGGAAGGATCATCTTATGGCTGAAGCACAGAGCTTGGGACTGCAGCTCAGGGTTCAGGTCCTGATTGTACCCGCTGGGTGACCATGGCCAAGTGACTTAATCGCGCCGTGCCTCAGTTTCCTATTGGTACAAAGGAGGCCACGCCCCTTCCTTCCTCCCACCTTTTCTCTTGTGTGTTTCGATTGTCAGCTGCTCAGGGCAATGGCTCTCTGACTATGTGTTTCTACAGCACTGAGCAGGGTAATTAGGTGCGACACTACAGAATAATGACTAGGAATCAATTCCTAAAAGAATCTCAGAACGTGCAAAAGGTCCTGAGAGCTAAAGGCGTCATGGTCAGACTGTAATACACTAGGAAAGGTCCAGCTGCAATCATAGAATGTCAGGGTTGGAAGGGACCTCAGGAGATCATCTAGTCCAACCCCCTGCTCAAAGCAGGACCAATCCCCAGAAAGATTTTTGCCCCAGATCCCTAAATGGCCCCCTCGAGAATTGAACTTACATCCCTGGCTTTAGCAGGCCAACGCTCAAACAACTGAGCTATCCCTCCCCCCACCGCAGCAGTCATTTCACCAGCACTTGTGAAACCGGGGGCATAAGCGCCTAATCCTCCAGTGGACTGATTTCATGGGGTGAATTAAGGGTGCATTGGCTGTGGTTCATCCCCATAGATCTCCCTCACTTTAACACTCAAACCCTGTACAAGGACTAATGCCTGGTGGGGGAGGTTGCTGGCGAGGAAGACGATAATGGAGAGAGGAAAGATAATCAAGTGGCTGGGGTGCAGGAGATGGGGAGGGCCCCTCACTCTCTGCATGTTGGGTACAATTTACTCCTGGGCAAAGATCAGCAGAAATCTGTGCACCATGAAATCCTTCTGAGTGCTCGTGTGCAACATCAGCAGTGCTATGCCCTGTGCACAGGTGTGAAATCCCCTCCAGGGGAATAAAATCAATGCGCGAATCGGACTCCATGGGGTCTAGTCCCAGCCTTGCCACTGGCCACCTGGATGACCTTGAACAAGCCCCTTCCCCGCTCTGAGCCTCAGTTTCCCCATCTGTAAAACAGAGGATGCTCTTCCCTACCAACAGGGGTGGGGAGCCTTGGAGTCTTTTGTGCCTGTAATGGTGCTTTGAGATCCTGGGATGGAAAGTGCTGTGGGCTATTCTGAACCCATCTGTCTGAAATCTCCATCACTGAGTGCTCTACTCACCCCTGGAGCGCCTCCTTCTGGCTGCATCTGGCGATTAGCTCAGCCAGGCCGATGCCCCTTCCTTCAGTGGCTCTTGGTCTCGCTCTCTCAGGACTCAACTGCTCCCGTTTCGTGGCTTGGCCCTCCAGCCAGCTCACTGTAGCTTCCCCTGGTGTGTGTGTGTGTGTATCAAGGTCTCTCGGTACCCACTCTCCCAGGCGGTCTTTCCTCTCACTGCCCCTTTAATGGGGTCACTTCCCCAGTGACTGGGAGGGGAGCCCAGACTCACCCTCTACACTGGCTTCCCGCCGAGGGACCCTACAACAAGCACTCAAGGCCTGCACTATTCCAAACCTCACTGCTCTATCCCTGGGCTACTTCCTACCAGGCCTTCTCTCCCTTTCAGAGCGACTGCAGCCCCCTTCTGCTCTCAGCTGCTGGGCTTTTCACAGGCCTCTCCTGTTCCTCTCCAGCTGAGCCTCCTCTTTAATTAGTCCTCCTTGCCCCCCGGGTCCTCCTCCAGGCCCAGCCTAGGCAGTGAATTGGCTCACCTGCCCCCCCTTAACCTCCTCAGGCCTTGTGCAAGGTGGGCACCCTTCACAGTCCCCTGGCGGGAAGATTTGGCTTCTCATCTACATCGCTCTGGGGATGTAGCACTGGCCACCTGGATGACGTTGCACAAGCCCCTTCCCCTGTGCCTCAGTTTCCCCATCTGTAAAACAGAGGTGGCTAGCGCTACATCCCCAGAGAGAGAGCAGGCTATGGCACACCGTGGCGGGTGGGAAGGCGGGTGCTGGTCTTGTTGCCTCTGACCCGTGGGAGAGAGGGTGCTCGTGGCGTGGTGAGCGGGACCCCACGCTGAACACTGATCTCGGGGCGGGAGGGCAGGACAAAAACTTTCTGGCTACACTTTTTCCCCAAAGGGAGACTGGGTTTGGACTAAATGGACATGTTGGTGGAAAGTGAAAATTTTCAAGTTTTCATCCGAAAAAACTTAAAACAGCAATTTTCAATTTTCAGCTGAAATTTTTGCATTTTCAGGTTTTGGGTTTTTCAACAAAAAACTTCATTTTTTTTAATGTTTGTTTTAACATCCCCTGGAGGAAACAAAAAGCCCGTTTTCCACCCAGCTCTCAGGCTGGTCCCAAGAAGAGAGCGCAGTGTTGCAGGGAGGGGAGGCGTTATTTTACTATTTGTATTATCGCAGCGCCTGGGAGCCCAAGTCCTGGATTGCGCTAGGTGCTGTCCATTCTATATTAAGTGTTGGGACACAGACTTGCCCAGGCATGTTTATTACACCCGGGGCTGGCCATATTCCCGATACTTCGCCAAAGGGGGATGTGCCTGGTCTCGGCCGAAAGCTAAGAACTCGCTGATTGCAAGATGTTTGGAAGGGAAATATTTTAAGAGCTATGCAAAATGTCAGCTATAATGTCCCCAGACTGTTGGCGATGAAGCGTGTCAGTCTGGTTGTGCGACAGACACGTCTAATTGCCTTGTGCTAAGGGGAGTGTTGAACGGAGGGGAAGCCAGCGAATGGGGGAGCTCGGCTTTGCATCCATGTACACTGAGGGAGTCCAGAAGCCAAGGGGCTGGGCGCTCGAGTGTAACAAAGGGGGGAGTGTCAATTGCTAGCCTACATTGGGAAGGCGTGGGCTTGTGGGAGCTGGGAGAGCCGTGTGGGTGTTGCCTGTAGCCGGTAGCTTTGGGAAAACCTGGGCACAGACGAGACTCCCTCACTCTGTCAGCAGGTAGCAGTGATTCACCTTGGCCACCTCAGTGAACTGCGAAAATGTCCCAGGGGTATTACGGTAGCACCTCGGAACCCCAGTCATGCCCGTGCAAGACGGGGCGAGATGCTCTTAAATCAGAACAGGGACATTACTTATGCCCACTTTGCATTGGTGTGAGTGATACCACCAGATGTGGAGGGGCAGAGACTCAGGGCTCGAGGCGTCCCCAAGGGGCGGGATTGTCCTACGACTTTGGAAAGTCAATGGGATTAACTGCAAGGCATCTTTGAAAGCCCCACGCAACAGGGCTACCTGTGCAATGCAGCGCTGCTGCCCCCCAAGAGAGCCAGGTGGTACAGTCGCTCATGAGCTCCGGCTTTTCCCCTCCCTGGTGGAATGTAGTTCAGATCTGAGCTGGCAGAAAGCTGATTCCCCAGGAGTTCATTGGGGAAAACGCGACCCCAGACAACTCTAAAATAAACATGAAATAGAGCGAAAGAGTTGTCAATAGAGGGGGTTAGAAAATTATCATTGAAACAATTTTCTGGTGGAAAATGCTGTTACAACGAAACCAAAATTTGTCACGCAATTGTATTGATTTCAATGACATTTTGTTTAAAAGTAATGGAAGCAAGCCTCTGGGAAAAGGTGAAATTTTGACATTTTTGGAAGGGAAAGTTTGGATTTTTCACTTTGAAATTTAGTTTCTGTCATTAAAAAAATAAAAACAGAATGGTCAAAATTGAACCCAAACCTTTCCATTTACCTGAAATGATTTTTTTGGGGGGGGGGGGGGGCAAGAGGGAGGGGGTTTCATTTTGTGACAATTTTGAAATTTTGGCTTTTTGTTCTGATTTGGGATGAAAAAACAAATTCAAAATCTCCAAAAATAATTGCCGAACAGAAAATCTGTTTTCCAACTACCTCTTGTTGTCAAATAGCCCATGTAGAAATCCAAAGTGTCAGGGGAAAAATATTGACCGATTCTCCCACTGGCTAATGAAAATTATTTGGAGAGGAAACGTGCTGTCCAGCACCCACAGTGCCCCAAACATGGCTGATCATGCTCAGTGGCTGGAGCAGGAGTCATGGCTAGTGGTTGGAGCAGGACTTGGGAGTCAGGAATCAGAACTGAGGGTCAGAGCCGGGTTATCTGGCTTGCAGATTATTCTCTGATCGCAAAGGGTGGTGTAGCATTGGAACGGGTTCCCTAGGGAGGTGGTGGAATCTCCTTCCTTAGAGGTTTTTAAGGCCCGGCTTGACAAAGCCCTGGCTGGGATGATTTAGTTGGGGATTGGTCCTGCTTTGAGCAGGGGGTTGGACTAGATGACCTCCTGAGGTCCCTTCCAACCCTGAGATTCTATGATTCTATGAAGTCTGTGCTGAGCTGTGTACCCTCAGAGAGGCTGTTTGAAACTCTCTGCTTGCAGATGGCTACGGCTACTGTCTCCAAAATAGAGCATGCCATCGGGTACTCTGCCAGATGCAGCTCACCCATGTGTAATAGGCTGCTCTGAACTCTTCGGTGGTAGCTGAGAGCGCTTAGGAGCTTGCTGAAGGCACAAAGCAGTGCACAGTTTCAAGCCTTTAAACTGTTCCTCCACTTCTCTGGAGTAATTGTGACTATTATTTCCAAAGGAGCATCAAGGAGTCGGGTCCCAAGCTCCCTAAGCACTTATTTTCTGCATTGCTGTCCCTGTATGCTCCAGTAAATGCTACACGGCATTTCACTAAGGTCAGGAGGGATAATACAAACGGGGATTTGGAAAAAAGTTTTGCAAGCAACCATGGTGACTTCGCTCTCCTGCTATCCCTGGGCTCAGTTTTTTTATCGTGGGTGAGACTTCCCATGTCCTCCAGCTTATTCATGAATCCTGAAACTATCACTGATTGTAGAGCGGAAGAGTGCTCTCTGCTCTTCATTCAATCAGCCAGTGAGGGAGCTGGAACATTACCACGTGACTTCAGTGACCAATCACATGCCACCAAAAGAAACAGTAGAAAGAGAAATTCACCGAGCCTATGAACCACTTAGGCTCTATTTTGGAGACTTGGAGGAGTCATGCTAGCTCTCTGCAAAGGAGGTGAATTTCTCTCACAGCGAAGACCCGAGCATAGACTAATTTTCATCTTCACACAACACTGAGTTAACCTGTGGAACTCCTTGCCAGAGGATGTTATGAAGGTCAAGACTATAACGGGTTCAAAAAAGAGTTAGAGAAGTTCATGGAGGGTCCATCAATGGCTATTAGCCAAAATGAGCAGGGATGGTGCCCCTAGCCACTATTTGCCAGAGGCTGGAAATGGACAACAGGGTGATTGCCTGTTCTGTTCATTCCCTCTGGGGCACCTGGCATTGGCCCCATCGGAAGACAGGATACTGGGCTAGATGGACCTTTGTCTGACCCAGTATGGCCGTTCTTATGTTCATTGTTATAAGGTATTGGCCAAATACTGATGGATCATGAATACAATCATAAAAGTCAGGAGCACGCTACATATATGGAGACCTGATACCACAGGTTCTATCAGCCATTCTCTGGCCTTTTTGCCCGCTGCATGCTGTATCGGGAAACACTGCAGCCTTAGATTAGACAGACTATGAACGTGGAGGGTCTTTCAGTGTTGGAGCACGGCTCATATAAATCACCTGTTAAAAAAACAACCCAACCGTGCGACGTGTCTCACTCTCTGGAGTCGGAGCTGGTAACTGACGAAATTTCAGAGCTGACCTTTGGTAGATGAGCGGCACGCCGGCTCGAAAGCGTGTGTTTCTCACCAACAGAAGCTGGCCCAATAGATGACGTTGCCTCCCCCACCTCGTCTCTTTGGCAGAAAGTGGCTTTGCGGCAGGCCAAGTGCAAGGGCCATTCTTAGGTCCCACAATGATACGTGCCTCAGCAAGACACTGATTAGGTGGCGGGGAGAACCTCTCCTCTTTTTAAACGGAGCGGGTAGACTTGTGCATTCAGTGGCAGGACGGAAGAGCCATGAGCGCAGGGGGCAGTGTTGCACCGGGGAAGCCTGGTCCTGGGCCGAAGGCACTAAATTGGGGCTCGGGAGAATGCGGGGCAGGGGTCAGGGCCGGCTCTAGGCACCAGCAAAACAAACTGGTGCTTGGGGCGGCACATTTTTAGGGGCGGCATGGCCGGCGCCAGAATGCCGCCCCTAAAAATGTGCCCTGGCTGCCCTAGCTCACCTCCGCTGCTGCCGCTCGCGCGCCACGGCGCGGGAAACAGCTGATTCGCGCGCCGCTGCTCCCCCTCCCTCCCAGGCTTGAGAGCCTGGTTGGGAGGGGGAGACTCCGAGTGGCTGCGGCGCGTGCGCCGCTTCTCCTGCTCCCTCCTAGGCTTGAGAGCCTGGGGGAGGAGGCAGGGCTGGGGATTTGGGGAAGGGGCGGAGCTGAGGCGGGGCCGGGGGTGGGGTAAGAAAAAAATGGGGGTGGGGGCAAAATTGTTTCTGCTTGGGGCGGCAAAAATCCTAGAGCCGGCCCTGGCAGGGGTCATGTGATAATACTGAGGGGGCCGTAGAAGGCCTGAGACAGATGATTGCCCTTATGTGGGGAGAAAGAGAGACCCGAATCTGTGGCGTGCCCACTGCAGCAAGCACCCTGTGTCAGGACAGACCAACTTCCCTGTGTCGGAGGGGAAAAAACTGAATATGGGGCAGGGGGGAGGGCGGCTCAGTCGGGAAAAAGCAAAGCCCCTTCCACCACGGTGCCCGAGACTGGGCAGCTGGGAAAGCTCCGGGCAGCTGCCCCCAGACTCCAAAGCAAACAGCAGCCGCTAGCGAGGGTTATGAAGAAAGCCGAGAGGCTGTGCTGGTGGAGGAGCCAGCCGGGGGGGGGAGCACCTATCGGGGTTGCAGACACAAAGGGAAGCCCCTAATGCTGCCAGTTGCACCCCTCGTCTAGGAGTTTGAGGATGGGGACTGCTGCTGCAAGGTGCGTGGAGGGTCCTATTTCAGCTGTTTCCTGAGTTCAGACCCTTCCCCGTCCCCCTGCTCCATCTGTGGCTTCCGTGCTGTGATGGTCACGCTCTGCTATTCCTGGCAGGTGCCGGGGCGCTGACGCCCTAGGTCAGCGGGATCTGCAGCATCTTCTGTATGTGTCTGTCCCCCAGACAATAGCATGTTTTAGCCAAGAAAACAGCACCATTACGCTACTGGGGGCAGCGTGTGTATGGAAGGATCAGCTCAACACTGCATGAGCAGATGCAGACAGCAAGGGGGCTTTATACACAGCCAGACACAGAACCCAAGGGATGCTGACCGTGGCTGTTTGCAACGAGCACATATCTGTTCCTGACATTTCCAGAGAAAACCATCCCCCGTTTTATCGATTCCAAGGCCGGACGGGACCATTAGATCCTCTAATCTGGCCTTCTGTGTAACGCAGTCCCCCCTGCGTTGAGCCCAATCGCTTGTGTTTGGCTAAAGCATCTCTTCCAGAAAGGCGTCCAGTCTGGATTTGGAGACATCAAGAGAGGAAGAACCCTCCACTTGCCGGGGGAGTTTGTTCCTATGGTTAATCGCCCTCAGCGTTGGGCATGTGTGCCCAGAAACGTTCCTTCCGAGGGAGTTCACAGCCCCGGAGTTTCACAACCTGTGGGCCAAAATCATGGAGGTTTTCCTATGCAAGCTCAAGAAATGTCTGACTTCTGCCCATTTGGATGCAAAACCTGACTTTGGATCAAAGCAAATTGAACATTTCTAGATCATCGAGGGGGGGGGGGGGGTTTAAGCTCAAAGGCAGGACTGCTTGAGGGAAAACGGGCTGTTTTCAAGGGAAATAGCTGGGATCAGACTTAGTTTGTGGAATCAATAGCGAATGTGAAACCCTCAGATTTTCAGGCTTTTGGAAGTCCTTGTGAATCTATAGCGCTGCCTTCATTCTGACAGCAAAGCTGTAACGGGCAAAGATGGTTAGACAGTCGATGCACAACTGGTCTTTGTGCATTTGGCCATTGGACTATTCATAGCTGAAGCTAGACAATGAGGATAATCTTCATATGTTAAGACTCAGGATACCAGGGTTCAAATCCCCATTCTGCTATAGACTCTCTGGGTGACCTTGGGCAAGTCACTTAATCTTTCTGTGCCTCAGTGTCCTATGGTGGTGATGTTTCCTGAGCCTGTTTAGACTGTGAGCTTTTGGTGGCAGAGACTGTTTCTTAATGTAGGTAGGTAGGTTATCTAAGGAGGCTGTGGAATCCCCATCATCATTACAAAAGAACAGGTTAGACATATGTCTGTCAGGGATAGTTTCTGTGTACCTAATCCTGCCTCAGTGCGGGGGTGGGGTTGAACTAGATGGCAGCCCTATATTTCTATGAGCCCATGTACAGTGGCTAACCCAATAGACCCTTGATCTGTGCTGGAGCCACTATTATAAAATAAACAATAAAATGCTACAAGGGTTATTTTGGGGCCTTCCTTGCACTTTAAATTGACCCTGTTTAGCCATAAGATCCCTGATCACATCCCAAGCAGGAGACGGGGCTTTTGTTCTCTACCTGGCTAAGGGCCTTTGATACACCTGTCAAATATCTATGGTGCTCCAGATCTTTCTTTCTGGTATGGGCGCTGTGCAGAGGGACTTTGAATCCACACTCTGCTTTGTGCCTTTGTCCATGCCACCTGATAGCCTCAGAATAAGCCTCCTGCTTCCGACCAGCCAGTTATCTCCCTCTCCTGCCAGTCCCGCCTGAACACTCCCTTCTTTCACTTAGCGCTCAGTGACAGCCCATCTTCAACTATTTACTAATACGCTTCTGCACAGCTTGAGTGCCAGCCTTGTCTCCTTTGTTTTCTAGGGACCAAACCCTCTTTGGAACTCCATGCAGCATATAGAGCCATCTAGTGGCTGAATAATGCACTGCAAGGAAATGCATCATTAAAACACAACAGTGGGTAATAGGTGGAGAATATTACCTGGTCAGAATGGTACCATTTTACCCCCTCCTTTGCGCGACACAAGGTGCAAGAAAGAGGAGAGTCAGGACCCTCACCTTCCTACCTGTGCACCTGTGGGACTATGTAAACATTAATACCAGATCACTGATAACTGCAAATCCAGTTACTGAAGGGTTAAGCCCTCTGCAGCTGAAAATGAAGGGATCAAACAACTGAGCCAGCAAATGCTTATAACCGAGAAACACAATGTAGCTAATATGAGCCCTTTATTGGCAGCCGATTCCTCTCCATTTCAATAGCAAAATACATCGAGGAGCAGGAAAAGCAGACGGGTCTGCACCGCCTCCATCTTGTATGTGCCCACAATTCTGGTCTCCCTCCTGAAACAGTTAAATACATAAAGAGTATTTGTAGCTCGCATTGTGCTTGTAACTGGCATCGAATGAGCCTGGGATTACTTAGCGAATGAGGGATATTACCTATATTGTATCTGTCACCGATGAAACAATGACACCTCTAGATCCATGTAATCCAATCATTGGTTTATGGACCTAAAGTCCTCCAGGGAGTGTCACAGATTCATCTGATGTCCCTGCCTGCTAGATTGAGCTGGATTGAGCTGAAATATGTGTAAAATTATCCGCTAGCTCTCTCTCGACCACACATCAGAGGGGGCTAGGAAACATGAGCTACCGAAGGGGAGAGGAACTTGGGACAGGGCAATCCCATGCAAGACTAAGGAAAGGGAATGGGGCCAGCTCCTCCGCAGGTGCAAATCAGTGTAGCTTACATTGAAAGTACGCTGATGAAGCCAGCAGAGGACCTGGTTTATGGTCTATTGCAGTGTAGGCCTGGAATATTGCAGTGTAGGCCTGGAATATTGCAGTGTAGGCCTGGAATATTGCAGTGGAAGCCATTCATAGAAAGGATGTAGCAAACTCCAAGAGAACCGAGGAAGAAGGGCATCAAAAAGTAGCACCAGAACTGGCAGACAACACACCTGAGGAGGGGTGGAGAATGGCCCACAGACAATCCAATGGAGCATCTCAGATTTACTCCAGCTCAGAATCTGGCCCACAGGCTGCAGTGTGGGAACTCGGCGGGTTCAAGTTAAGCCGACGAGCTTTTTCAAAAGTGTCGAGTGATTTTTGGGGGGTCCTTCCATTTTGAGGGCTCCAACTTGAAATCCCTTAAAGGGGGCTGATTTTCAGAGGGCAGAGCCCAATCAGGCCCCTTTCAAATCTCTCAAGTTGCCCCCCTCCCGATGGTTAGTCACTGTTGAAAATCCTGTTCAAAGCCCTACAGAAGCTCTTATTTACGTACCTGTCTTGAGGCTCAGAAATGCTCTCTGTGTAGTGCAGTGAACAGAAGGCTCATGGGCCACATGATCAAAGCCTAGAGATCATAGAATCATAGAATATCAGGGTTGGAAGGGACCTCAGGAGGTATCTAGTCCAACCCCGTGCTCAAAGCAGGACCAACCCCAACTAAATCATCCCAGCCAGGGCTTTGTCAAGCCTGACCTTAAAAACCTCTAAGGAAGGAGATTCCACCACCTCCCTAGGTAACCCGTTCCAGTGCTTCACCACCCTCCTAGTGAAACAGTGTTTCCTAATATCCAACCTAGACCTCCCTCACTGCAATCTGAGACCATTGCTCCTTGTTCTGTTCTAGACAAAGCTAGCATGTGTATGCCTCCCCGTGCTACAATCAACCCTTCATTTGCAGTGGAGACACACCCTTTGGGACTTGGTCAAGGTCACGCAAGGTGTTTATGGCAGAGGTAAGGCCAGGACAGTATTCTCGGGAGTAACACCTTTGACACAAAATAGGCCTTCCCTATGCTAGATCTCATGCAATCCCCCACCCCGCCCCAAGGATGAGCTAAAACCCCATCTCTCTTGATTCATAGTTTCAATCAACAAATATTGCCGGCTAAATAAATAAAAACACGCACAGAGGGGGAACCTCCCCCCCCCGACATCTTGTTCACAGCTGCTCCGAAAGTCCTTCTGCAGCTTTGGAAAGATTGCTCGGTATTGATCACTGGATGCATTCCACGCCGGTGACATTCACATTCGAAAGGGTAAATGCTTCAAACAATAGAACAGCTTTGAAACCGCTCCGAGCCATCAGCAGCCCTGCCAGCGCCTTGCTGAACCAAAGGAGACGGGAAGAAAATGCATTTCGGAACCTCACGCAGGTGTGAGCAGTGCTAGCTAGGTGGCAAAAGCTGGAGGCCCGGATTGTCATTTACAACAAGGTGTAAATTATACTTCTTCAGTGCAACCATGGGGTGTGATTGCGGCTCGGGAGACAGACCTGAACTAGGTTTAATCTAGCTAGCTCAGATACTGGAGCACGAAAGCCGCAGCAACACATGGGTTGTACAAGCCCACCTGGAACCCTGGGTAATGACTCAGGTAGCTGGCTGTTCACTGCTTCACTGCTCCTGGATCTGATCTAGTTAGATCAGGCACATCTACATGGACTTCAATCACAGCAGTACAGATGTACTCGAAGGTGCCTTTACATTGTCTGAGTGACGCAAGAGGGGCTGTAGTGTAGTGATAATCAAAACCTATAAGTACATATGATTATTTATTAGCTGTATTCCAGAAGTCCCTAGCTGCCCTAGTCATTGTGCTCGGAGCTGTACAAACACAGAACGAAAAGAATTTGCAGTCTAAGTAAGAGTTTACAAACCAGACAGACAGAAAGTTACTAGACCTGGCTGAAAAAAAAAAATAACAACTGAGGAAAGATGTTGGACAATGTTGAACACATTTCAAAGTTCTAGAAAACAATTGATTTTTCATTAAAAAAAAAAAAAGATGTATTTTTTCACCAAAACAAAAATCGGTTTTGAAATTTTACATTTTTAATTTTTCCGTGGTTTCCACCTTTCACTTCTTCCCCTCCCCCCAATATTTCATTAAAAAAGGGGAGGAACGTGGGTGAGAAAGTGGTAAAAAAAGAAGAAAAAAACCCTAAAACAGAAAACAAAAAAATGTTTTTTGGTGGGGGAAATTGTGGAAAAATGACAATGTGCTGGCAAAAATTGTATTTTCACGCACAGGCCATTTTTGGACCAACAGACATGTTTGTCTGAAAAATTTCAACACGTTCTCCTTGTAATAAATTCATGGCGTGAACAACATCAGAGCAAAGAGTCTCTCCATGCACTAGCTGATGGTGTGAGGTAGGGACGTGCAGTAGAGCAGCTCTGGTTCTATCCAGCAGAGGGCAGTGGTGAGTGCCCGTACACACACACACATGTGCACACACACATACACGAGTGCACACCCATCTATACATGTGCACACATTTGCATGTGAAAACACACTTGTGCACACACAAGTACGCGCATACACACTCACGGCAGCTCATTAACAGGCGGGTCCTGCTTTCCTCGCTGACAATGGGAGTTGTGTTATTGACGTCAGTGGGGGCAAGATTGGGCCCAGATCATCACAGCCGGAGGCTGAGTCCAGGGTCACGGATGGTGGCCAGGGAAGCCCATGAGCCAGCCCAGTGCAGGACACAGCGGCCTGCTCTCCCTCCCGAATGGTGCCTGCGCCGATTCACTAGGGTCAGGCCAAACCGAGAGAACAAATGGGGTCGTGCAGCTCCCTGAAGTCTGATCATACGCTCGCTATTTACAAGGCTACAAATGAGCTCATTAAATAATCTGCATACAATCTCACGCAGGGGGTGGCCTGCAGCTTGGCCCAGGCCTCTGCAAAGGGGCGCCACGGGCCCCGTCTGGCTGTTCTGGGCCCGCTCCGGAAGCTGGCAACCCACCCTCCTCGCTGCCTAAGTGAGCGCTAATCCCAAATGGCTCCAGTGAGGCTTGTCATTAGAGCTCCCAGACAGGCATTTAATTTCGGCTTAATAGGACACATATCGCATCACTAGATAAACCAGCAGGGCCGTTAGGAGCGTGTGCCGTGGGGATTCAGGCCAAGGAATGAGAGACTCCAGCGGTAGCTTTTGTGTTGGGCTCCCTGTAACTCACTGCTTTATCGAGGGATCAGCCAAACTCAAACTTCTGAACACCAGGAAATAATAAGTCCAGGAAATTTAAATGTAAACTTCTCAAAGCGAGGAAATACAGAATTAAAGTGCACAGCCATTCAACCTTAACTCTGCCCCATTCTGGCGGCAGCATGTATCCTAACTTTGCATTCCGGTTTTCAGCGGTTTAAGGCGAGCAACAATCCACATGCGGCACGAGGCACCACTGGGCAACCTTAACAAAGTTTTTAGGCATTTCATTTCCTTAGTTTAATTTCCACTGAGCCTTTCATAAAGGGCACCACATTTGAAGAAAGCTGGGGACAAACTGGAGAGCGTCCAGAGAAGAGCAATGACAATGCTAAGAGGTTTAGAAAGCAGGACCTACAAGGAGAAGCCGAAAGAACTGGGAATGTTTAATCTACTGAAAAAGGAGGCTGCAGGGGGACTCGAAAACAATCTTCAAACATGTAAAAGGTTGTCATAAAGAGAATGGTGATCAATTTTTCTCCATGCCCACCGAGGGATGGGCAAGGAGGAATCTGCTTAGATTGCAGCAAGGGAGGTTCAGGTTAGATATTAGGAAAAACTTTGAATGCTAGGTTTAGTTAAGCACTGGAACAGGTTACCTAGGGAGGTTGTGGAATCTCCGTCATTGCAGGAATTTAAGACCAGGGATGGTCTAGATACCCTTGGCCCTGGACCAGCGCAGGGGGCTGGACCGGATGCCTTCTCCAGGTCCCTTCCAGCCCTGGATTTCTGTGATTTTAAGACATCTCACAAAGGCTGGCTCAGACTTGTGGCAAAGGCCACAGAAAGCTTGTGGCTGTAAGGGAGCTGGGTCGTAGGGACGTGACACCTTGTAAAGCTGTAGCGCTCCTTACATGATGCAGTCTCGGTTAATCCACCTGCCGCTCGTGCAGCGAGTGACTCTATCGCTGGCTCTCGGCTGGCTCATCAAGCAATAACTTTGCCATTGATTTCGCTTTCCGCTTCCCAGTCGATTGCCCTTGTCAGACACACGTGGGCTGGGAAGCCCGGAGCCTGGCAGCCTCCTCCTGTGATGAGTTCTGGCATCAGCCGGGGAGCAGCTCAACACTAGCAGAGGAAAAGGAATGACTGGCTACTGCCCGGCGGGAGGAAGAACAGCTCTGTGAGGCCAGGCTAGTGTGGCTGTAGTTACAATACCCAGCACCGGCACATCTCAAAGTGTGTTGCTCTCCCCATTGCATGGGTGGGGGGGAACTGAGGCACAGGGAGGGGCAGTGTCACAAGTTTTATTAGCCTCCTACGGCAGCCCGTCAAGGTCCTAGTGGAGGTCAGAGCCCCAGAGTGCTAGGTGCTGGACAGACCCATGGTCAGAGGCAACCCCCGCCCTGAAGAGCTTCCAGCCTAAGCAGACAAAGGCTGGAGGAGGAACAAGAACCCAGAGGGGAAGAGACTTGCTCCAGGTCTGTACAAATCTAGAAGCCGACTTTCTTAGTCGCCAGTCTGGTGGTTCGTTCCACTCCAGCTCAGAGCCAGCAGTTCCTCATGGGCCACATGGTGTCCAGTAGCAATGCAATGATTAAGGGAGTGGGAGCCATGGGGAACCTTTGGAGAAATGGGGCTCGGGCCCCACGTCTTGTTATCAGTGGATAAGACAAGCTCCTTCTCTTTCCCCTCTGCCTACCCTCCTCCCAGCCAGATCCCCCCTCACTGCAAGTCCAGCTCCAGCATGTCGCAGGGCCCCCGGCGCACTGTCCCACCCCCGAGCCGTGCCCCACATCCTGCCGGGCTTCTCCAGTGCAGGGAATCCCCGAGCAATCTCCACAGCTGCATCACGCGATTGTAATGCCAAAGGACCAATAAAGGATCATGTGGCCGTGATGCACCCAGGCTCACCGCTGGAGGTGGGCTTAGGGGGCTCTGGGCAATGGGGGAGGGATAGCTCAGTGGTTTGAGCATTGGCCTGCTAAACACAGGGTTGTGAGTTCAATCCTTGAGGGGGCCACTTAGGGATCTGGGGCAAAAAATCAGTACTTGGTCCTGCTAGTGAAGGCAGGGGGCTGGACTCGATGACCTTTCAAGGTCCCTTCCAGTTCTAGGAGATGGGATATCTCCATTAATAGAATAGGTTAGGGGGGTGGTATCAGAGGATGGAGCTTTGTTTATAGGCATTTTGTGCTGGGATTGTCCTACCGAGGGGGTCGATCTGGAGGGCAAAGATCGGACAGGGGCTGAGGCTGAGCTCAGAGCGGCGATGCTGACAGAGCCACTCCTGCAGTCTCACGCCAACAGCAGCGCAGGCTCAGGCAGGGGGTTCTTTGCCTCCAAGGGTGGGGTTCTGGCTGGCCATGTGGCATGAGAACAGGGAGTTCTGGCCACCAGCTAGCCAGGCTAGTATTTCCCTGTGTCTGGCTCAGGATGGGATAATGAACACACTCCCATCTGACCCTGGCCCACACCCCTCTATCCCCAGTCTGGGGCAGCCCCCTCCCCATCTGACCCCGGCACTGACCCCATCACCGCCAGTCTGGGGCAGCCCCCTCCCCATCTGATCCCGGCACACAGACTGTCACCCCCCAACCCCAGGGAGCCCCTCAATGCCTGGCACCAACATCAACCCCGTTGGCAGTGAAGTCCCTGCCTTGGTTCCATGCCCGCTGTGCCGGGCAGCAGCTATGCCCTGCCCTTATCTAAGAAGAGCCAACAGGCGTGTGTGCAGTCAGTTTATCTGTGTCTTGTCCGTGCCATTTCTGTGTTAATCTGTCATCTTCCCGGAGTTGCTCTTTCTCTCTGGCCTAAGCGACTGACTCTCTCTTATCGCTCTCAGCAGGTTCCTGCGGGTTAACTCCTCCATCTCCGAATATTAACAATGCCCCAGGCCTGTGTGTCTGTGGCAGGCATCTTCAGACACGTCGGGAGGACAAAGAAGACAGGGAGAGACTCTAAGGTCGGGGCTTGTCGCCATCAGCGTGACATGGGAGCTTATTCATTGCACAAGAACCTCCGGCTGTCTCCTCGCCTCTGTTAAGATGCTCAGTGGTTGCTGCTTGGATCGGACGGCAGGGCTCCGAAGAGACAGAGGAGATGGAACCGGCCCAGTGAGGGGAGATCTCGGCCTGCAGGCTTTGGTGCAATTTAAAAAAGTAAAATACGCCCCCTGGGTCCAGCATACAGGGCAGCAGTTGCATGGTGTATGTGTGTGTATGAGAACCTCTGCCTAATTCTTCTTGCAATAACTTTAAGCCTGTGCTTCAGTCCCATTGGTTGCAATGTGCTCAGTTAAGCCTGAGCTTAAATGCTTTGGTGCAGTCTGCAAATGCTTTTAAATGGCCCCATTTTGGGGGGGACCCAACTTGAGCCGCCTGCAAAACGCCTGATTTTCGGCCCCGGCTGACCTTCCATCCTTTGAAATCAGGCCTCTTTTCGGTGTCTCTAGTTGGGCCCCGAAAATCACTAGGCGCTTTCGCAGATTTGAGCCCCGAGACATCCGACTTTAGACCCGGTGGTTTGGAAGGTTTGGCCTCTTGTGGGTTTGTTAAACCTTGCTTAACCTCTTGAGTGTGACTTGCAATAAGAGACAGCTAAGCAGCCCCCACCTAAGGCAAAGGGGGTATGCCAGGAATTGGACTATGTGGACAGACGTCACCACTGGGCATTATTGTCTTTGGATAAGGGTGCCAGAAGCTGGGAATGGGCGATGGGATGGATCACTTGATAATCACCTGTTCTGTTCATTCCCTCTGGGGCACCTGGCATTGGCCACTGTCGGAAGACAGGATACTGGGCTAGATGGACCTTTGGTCTGATCCAGTAGGGCCTTGCTTATGTCCTTATGTAAGGGTGTGTATGTGTCAGCCAGGGAGGGGGAGTGACAGACTGAGAAGGGGCGGAAGACACACACAGACTGAGCAAACTGGCTAGAAGATGCGTGGGGCCATGAGCCGCAAACTATTTTCTGTTCTTCCGCTCCTCCTGTGTTCAGGGAAACAGGGCGTTTTACATTCTTTGTAAATAAACCAAATTGCATGAAAGAAACACCCGACTGCATCACCAATTTCTCCTCCCAGCTAGAACAATGTACACGACCCCAGAGTTTTGGTAAACTTTATGTAGCGGGGGGAAACCCACGGGTTATAAAGAAACCCCTAGTCTCTACTAGTGATTTTTTTTTTAAATCATTGAATCATAGAATCATAGACGATTAGGGCTGGAAGAGACCTCAGGAGGTCATCTAGTCCAACCCCCTGCTCAAAACAGGACTAACCCCAACTAAATCATCCAGTGGTTAAACTAGAGAAATTGCTGCCAATTCTATAACAGATTGCACATTTTTGTACATTCCCACCAGAAACAATAAATCAGACCACTAAGCGGATGGGGCCGTTCTACCATGAAGAATAATATCATTAACAGTGAAAACTAAAGCCAGTCAGGAAATGAGTTTTTTGCCTTGCAAATACATTTCTGTTGCGAAATTTCTTTGGAATTTGTTGGGGTTTTGCTGAAAACTGGAACTCTTTCCATTTTCAGTTGCCAAAAGCCCATAGTTTTGGTTTATCAATGAAAGACTCAACCATTTTTTTTTTGACAAGGACGGAAAGTTTTCTGCCAGAAATTCTGTTTCACTGAAAAGCCAGTTCCCATCAAAAAAGTCATTTGAAGAAGAACTGTCAAAGGTACTTACATGGCCCCATCCCCATAGTATCTGAGCACTGCACAATCTTTAATGTACTTACTTCACAACACCCCTGTGAGGCAGGACAGGCCTATTACTCCCATTGTAAAAGGGGAAACTGAGGCACAGAGCAGCTAACAGACTTGCCCAGGATGTTTGTGGCAGAACAGGGATTTGAAGCCAGGCCTTCTAAAACCCATGGTAGCATGCGATCCATTGGACACTCTTTCTACTAAAAGCTCCCCTTAAAGCCACTCTGTGCACGGGAGACACCTGTTTTTTTAACTCAGTGTTCTGGCCTGGGGCTTGATGATATTTCTAGAGCCTGTTGATAAAAAGTACAGCTTTAGAACATGACACAGATGGGATACTTCATCTTCAGCTATGCTGGAAACCTGGGAAATGGGAGCTGCTGGGTTCTGGGCACTTTGAAAAACCTGGCCCTGGATTACAGGTGCTGAATCCTCCGACAAATTCTGGCCTTAGATCCAAGCCGATCGCTGGGGTAGGAAAGGGTAATTCCATTGGCCTTGCTGGAACTGTGCCCAATTATGCCGGAAAACGAATCTGAGCCCAGAGGATTTGGTCTTACCTGGTGCTGATGCCCTTGGCTCAGTCGGAGACAAGGACACACAACACCTCTGAGCACTCGGCAATCAGCAACCTGGCTGCTCTCCAGAAAAGCAGGAAAGCACGCATTGAAACTCAAACACTAACTTAAAGTTCAGCAAGTGCTTAAATGCTTTCCTGAATCGGGGCCCTGGTCACCGCAAGGCTGTGATTCAGCAAAGCACTTACGGACATGCTTAAACTTAAGCAGGTGAGTCAAGGTCCAAAGGTTGGACGTTACAGAAGACTGGAAAATAAGGCTTATCTTTTTAACAGTGAGGATAGTTAACTACTGGAACAATTCACCCAGGGTTGTGCTGGCTTCGGCACCTCACTAGCACCTTCTAAATCAAGGCAGGATGTTTTTTCTAAGAGAGGCTGAGGTTCAAAGAAGAATTTATTCGGAGAAGTCCTACAGGAGGTTAGGCTAGATGATCACAGTGGTCCCTTTTGGCCTTGGAACCCGTGAATCCACGGGACTTCTGCATGTGCTTTGCTGGATTGGGCCCTTCGCACGCGGCACATGGCCCAGGCACGAGTGCGGAGCCGCATCTTGTTCCAGTGACTGGTTTTAATAGGTTTCCCTTATATTACTCTGCTAACAGCCTCTCTCCTGACCTGCTCCGCCTTTTTAAGGGCTTGCCGATAAAAGCAGCATCTGTATTGTTTGATGGTGGTACATTTCCACCCTCTGCAGGACCGTTCCCAGTTAATTGTTTAAGTAGACTTTGCTGTAATGTCACATCTTGATGGGAGATTTCGCCTGGGGAAGGAGCGGAGGGCAAGGACAAGGTAGCTCTGAAGTGGATTCGAACAGCTCTGGATTTTAACGAGTTGTTAACCCTTGTGGTTTTTCCAGTGGCTGCAAGATGTAATCGACAGACCCATTGACTGTCCCGTGGACGATGCAGGATCGCTCAGGAATGGGATGGTATCCCAGCTCCGGGGGCATGCCCAGGACTGACACCCACATGATTGAGACAGCGGAGCAAAGGAGGAGCTGGCAGCTCATGACATGACATGACAGTGATTCAGTGGGCACAGGGTACCAAAGAAACCAGCTAGCTCTGTCTCTTCTAAGCTATTCAGGATCCAGCCAATGCCACTTAGGGCAAACCTGGCCCTCTCTCATCACTCCCAGAATCCTTTGCTCAATGATGGGCAAGGCAGAGTCTTCCGGGCTGCCCTGTCTTAGCCAAAGTTCACCCACCCATTCCATGGCCAGGACAGTTGCCCCCTCTCTGGGCATTGCCTGGCACTGGCGACATCTTGCTCTGCCCATGAGCTCTGTAAAGGCCTTCCCAATACTTGCATCCATCCCAGTCTAGCCTTTGCACCCCACACACTGCTGGACTTAATCCACCCAAGGCCAAAACTATAACAGGGTTCAAAAAAGAAACAGATACATTCATAGAGGATAGGTCCATCAGTGGCTCTTAGCCAGCATGGTTTGGGTTGCAACCCCACGCTCTGGGTGTCCCCAACCTCTGTTTGTCAGAAGCTGGGAATGGGCAACGGAATGGATCACTTGATGATGACCTGTTCTGTTCATTCCCTCTGGGGCACCTGGCATTGGCTGCTGTCAGAAGACAAGATACTGGGCTAGATGGACCCTTGGTCTAACCCAGTCTGGACGTTCTCATGTGCATTCAATGGAGACCCAGTGACTTGTCCGAGGTCCTCCATAGAGCCTGTGGCACAGCAGAGATGGGATCCCAGGTCTTTCAAGAGCCAGGTAATGGTTTAAGCTCTGCACTACACTTCCTGCTTGAAAGCTCAAAGCCTCAGGATAGGACTACGGCAGCCTAGCTACCCCAGGATTGCCCTGTAGTTAAACAGCCTACACCCACACTGACGGTTGCTAGGTCAACGGACGCATTCTTCTGTCTGCATCACTGCGTCCGCACCGGCGGCTAGGTGTGCCTAGTGACGGCGCTCGGGGGATGAGGATTTTCCACACCCCTGAGCGAGGTGGTGTTTTCAGGCCTCAAGGCTGGGTTCATCTGGGGTGGTCCCAAGATGGCTGCCACCAATGGTGCAGATGAGTGGTTCCTGAAGGTCCCACAGGAACCCTGCAGCAAATCACAGACTTGAACCCCGCATCCTAGATGTGCAAGGAGTACATTCGAACCACTGGACTGTCATTCCTCGACCAGCCAACAAACCCGTCCCCGAAAAAGAACCACGTGGGCCGAGCAGCGGGCGAGAACCATGTGAGCCGAGCCGCATTTTGCGCTCCCTTCCCCTCCACTTTCTGGGCTTCTCGCCGGCCTGAGGGTTGATTTCCCCACTGGGGTTTGCGATCCGGGTACTGCGTTTGCGTCCAGCCGGCGAGGCCGTGAAGGGAACGAGCTGCCGGAGCGCAGAGGAACCCTCGTTTGCTATTTATCCGCCACTCAGCCCGGGCAGCGTCTTCTGCGATGACATGAAACGCGGCGCGGGAAACCCCGGCTGACAAGGGGCAATTAGGCAGGGAACCGGCGCGCCCGTCGTTACGGTGGCAGGAGCTTGGATTAGGCATTAGCGCAGGCAGGAGAACGCAGGCCCTGCCAGCAGCACTTGAGACGTAATTGACACTCATGAAGTGGGAGATGTTGTCTGGGGCTAATGGAGCCGCAGCGGGGGCGGGAAAAAGGCCTTTCACAGCAAACCTCCGCACTTCTCTGGCAGCCTGGAGTGCGTGGAGAGGCTGTGGGTGGGGGGGGGGGAGATTGTGGAGAAACACAAGCTGCAGGGGGGCTGGGGAGGCAGCGTGTCCTAGCAGATACAACCGCTCCCCTGTAGCTCTGCTCTGGGACTTTTTTATCGGTGGATCTCGTCGGTCATGACACGGCCTCCGTCCGAGTCACTCTCCTGATCAATCCCGCCCTTCTCGAGAGAAAAATCCACCTTGATTCGGTACAACACCAGAGAGCTTAGGAAGGCAAAGTGACGTGCTCCAGTGTTCGCTCTGGGTGCTGGGCCAGGGGCCGGGTGACTGGGGTCCTGGTCCCAGCTCTGCCTCTCTGCCATTTCCTGCTCTCTCTCCTGGACCGTTCGCGACTATTTAGATGGTCAGATCGTCAGGACAGGGACTTTTTCACGCTCTGGGTACGTCTACACTGCAGCTGGCGGTGTGACTGCCACACTCCTGCTGCCTGTGATGGAGCTGGCGAGCGACACATAACTGTAGCTGAGGGAGCGGGACAGACCAGCTGCCCCAAGGACCATCCTTTCTGAAACCCTACCTCGGGCGGCGACCCCCTCCTGCCGCCCTCACCAGAGCATGTGAGTCTGGGATAGCTCTCAATTGGAGGGCCTGGTTCTGTAGCTTATGCTCCAGAGATGCATGTTTTTAGCTCTAGAAGCTCCTGGTCCAGTCCCCAGTGCTGGCCAAGACGGCAGCCATCACATACGTACAGCACCCAGCACAGTGGGGTCAAGGTCCAAAGGTTGGACGTTACAGAAGACTGGAAAATAAGGCTTATCTTTTTAACAGTGAGGATAGTTAACTACTGGAACAATTCACCCAGGGTTGTGCTGGCTTCGGCACCTCACTAGCACCTTTTAAATCAAGGCAGGATGTTTTTTCTAAGAGAGGCTGAGGTTCAAAGAAGAATTTATTCGGAGAAGTCCTACAGGAGGTTAGGCTAGATGATCACAGTGGTCCCCCTTCCATGGGAATGTAACCGACAATAATTTTACTGTGACTCGTAAATGGAAAAGGGGTTGCTAACAAAGGGCCCGATCCTGACAGATGCTGAGCACCCACTGGAGGCAGCATGGCC
This sequence comes from Emys orbicularis, assembly GCF_028017835.1. Taxonomy (NCBI): domain Eukaryota; kingdom Metazoa; phylum Chordata; order Testudines; family Emydidae; genus Emys; species Emys orbicularis. The sequence goes on along the minus strand of NC_088699.1, from coordinate 21,564,214 downwards.
CAGTGGATAGAGCACTGGGGCCGGCTCCTCAGTGGGCTGGCTTCAATGGAGCTCACCCCGTTTACGTCATCAGAGGATCTGGCCCTGGATTGGGAATTAGGAGACTGGAGGTCTATTCTCAGCTGGGCCACTGATGTTAGACAGTGGGCAAGTCACTTAGGCCACAGGTGGCCGCTGAGTTTGGATGCCTCAGTGTTGGGTCTTGATTCGCCGAGTACCCACAAACAAAGGGATCCCAAATCAGTGTCCCCTTTGGCAAAGGTTGGCCTGTCCCTCCCTGTGTCTCAGTTTTCCCATCTGTAAAATGGGGATAAGTAAAGTTCACTCACACCAATGTAACCTGCTCTGAGACCTACAGATGGCGAGGTCACTTGGCTTCCTTAGGAGGGCACTCAGCCCCTGAGTGCCTGAGCCACTGGACTCAGGGACAGTCTGGGATGGGAGTCTCTCCTGGCGAAGCTGTGCCACTTTTTAGAAATGATTAAAGAGCCCAAAGACGGCACCAGGCAGTAGATACAGTTAGGAGGGAAAAAAGGAAGTAGAAAAGCATCTTTCAATGGTCTCTGGTTGCAACCCTGGGAGAAGAAAACCCACCAGATTCCCATGCTCACCTGGGAGGAATTTGGTGCCTGATCCAAACTGCACGGAAGATTCGCACTGAATTCATCTGGCTTCGGATCAGGCCCTTGGGTGGAAAACCACCTCAGCCGGGTGTCTGTTCTAGGAGACAGCAGAATCATGTTTTCAAAGTCTTCTGAAATCACGGCATGAGCTCGGGAGCAGGCCCCACCGGAAAGGAAGGCAGTGAAATGAAGTGTGTGTGGTGGAAGTATTTCAAGAGAGTGCTTGGGTATGAAATATCGGAGCCTTGTTAATTCCTATCAGGCCTTTCTGAGACTAGTCCAATTTGCCGCAGAGTGATCTGCATCCAGGCGGGTTCTGTGCCTGGGAGAAACCACCCAGGCGTGCTGCTGAGATCCGTATCTTAGAAGAGGAGGGTTTGAACAGTTGGGCAAACAAGGGAACTTAATGAACCCAGCATTAGTTTGTAGGTGTGTGAAGTTGTTTCGAATGTAACCCTTCCGGAGCCTGAGTGCCACAGCTGCCTTGGGAATGAACAGCACAATCCTAGGAAGATGGGGACATGGGAACTGCCAGGCTGCATCGGATCAGGGGCCCAGCCGGTCTGCTAGCCTGTTTCCAGTCGTGGTCAGAGCAGAGGCTCAGAGCCTGCAGTGATGGGATACCCTGTCATAGAATCACAGAATCTCAGGGTTGGAAGGGACCTCAGGAGGTCATCTAGTCCAACCTCCTGCTCAAAGCAGGACAGGGATGGTTTCCTCCAGGCTTCCATTAGGGAGAGGTTAGCTGACTGATAACTGTGATTTATTATGTGTATTGTGCTAGGTGCTGTACCCCAAAGGCAGTCCCTGCACCGGAGACGTGATGTCCTGAAACAGGAGGGTTTAGATCCCTGCACTTGGGGCCTGGTTCTGATCTCCTATTTTACCTCCTGGACTTCGATGGCTCCACTGCTGGGGGGAAGCGAAGGGAGAATCAGACCCAAGGGGGTTTGTCTCCTCTTCTTTAAGCCTCGCGCTGGGTGCTCTGTTACCCAGGTGGATGCAGGGAGCGGTATTAGTGCTGCAGCTAGGGTGACCAGACAGCAAGTGTGAAAAATTGGGACAGGGGGTGGGGGGTAATTGGCACCTATATAAGAACAAGCCCCAAATATCGGGACTGTCCCTATAAAATCGGGACATCTGGTCACCCTAGCTGCAGCGAGGGGCAGGCATCTGGCTCTGTCTATGCCGCCCCGGGGGACAGATGGACTTGCAGGTCGATATCAATCCGCAAACTCCCGCCTGTTCGGCGAATGCCATTTTGATGGTCGCAGTGCGCTGTGCCTGCCCTTCGGCGCCGTCTGGAGCGGGGACATGCAGACGGCGGCAGGAGAACCCCTTGCACCTAGCAGGGGGCTCGCAATGGAGCAGGGCTGGCCGAAGGATGGATTTTTCGGTTTGCCGGCAGTTTCGAAACATAGGGGCAAAATATGCTTCCCAGGTCAAAATTTGTCAGGCAATTGGGCAAGCCGAAGGAGATTTCGAAGGGAACCGCACAAGGAGACATAGATGGGGGATCCGTCCCTTCTCTGCTTGCACTTTTATAAATGATAAAGAATTAAAGAGCCACTGGAGCAGTGACTTGGCTGGGTCCGTCCCGTCCTAGCGACGTGCTCGAACTCCCAGCCTGTCGTCACTCACATGCTCTCTCCTCGGCCCAGAGACTCTTTATTGTCATCATCAGTGACTGTAAATTGCCACTATGAACGACAGTGGAGGAGAACTCAGTGTCTGGATCAACTCAGCCCTGGGGTTCCCCACCCGTGAATCCCAGCCTGGCCCAGGGCGACCAGCCTCCTGACAGGGGCTTCCATCATGTTCTTTCATCATAGTTTTCGCCAACCTTGCCTTTGCAGCTTGCTTGCCAGTTCAGCTCTGGCCTGCAGTGATGGCGAGAAAGCCAGAATCGGCATGGTGGTGACCAGATCAGGGAATGGTGGAGACTGGGTGGTACAGCTCAGGACAGATAGTGACCATGGGGGATCTAGCCAGGCCAGGGTGCAGGCAGACTCCCTGGTGACATGGAACCCCAGCCAAGCACTGAGTGTGGGACCACTCCTGTCTCAAAGAGCCTACAGTCTGACAAAGGGGTGGGGGGGGGAAACTGAGGCACAGAGCGGGGCAGTGACACACAAAGATCCAGATATGGAACCCAGCTCTGTGAGTCCCACGCTGGGGCCTAGCCATTGGCTCATCCTGCTTCTCAAGGGAGGGAAAGAAAGAGGAAAAAAAGGGAAGAGAGACAGAGCGAACCTGCCCTTTGAATCCATGGCAGTCTTTCCACTGGGCTTTGGACAGGGCCTCGAGGCAGAGAGGGAGCCCAGATGTTTTAATCAGGAACAAATACCCAGTGACTACTTACAGATATCTCAGACGCAGCCACTCTTCTGATCAGTCCCATTGTGAGTTTTATTCCCTGGCTGATGAAACAGTCTTGTGGCTACCGTTTAAACTGCAGCTACAGGGAACCCCCAGTCCAGGCCATCTCACTGCCAATTCCCTGCCCTGTCCGGCAGGGACAGGAAGCGTGGCTGGGGGAAAGTGCCAGGCTTCGGGTTCTGACGTATGAGGCGAGTCTTCAGCATTCTGCTGCCCTCTGTGACATCACGGATGGGGCAGCTGGAGCAGGGACAGGTGAGAACAAAAGCTGGCATTTAGGGCAGAGAGACCCAGAGAGACTAATACCTTGTCTAACTACACAGGCTCTGTGGATACAGATCTACTGGTGCAACCAGACGAGCCGCCTTGTGTAGATGCAGTTTATGCCCATGGAAGGAGTTTTTAACCTCATCTTCCCAAACGACGTTAGCTACGCTGTCAGACACACTCCTCTGTTGGCTAGCTGCGTCTACACGGGGGGATTTGCCTGATGTATTGGAACTGTAAAAGGTTCAGAAAAGGGCAACAAAAATGATTAGGGGTATGGAACAGCTTCCGTATGAGGAGAAATTAATAAAACTGGGACTTTTCAGCTTGGAAAAGAGATGGCTAAGGGGAGATATGATTGAGGTCTATAAAATCATGACTGGTGTGGAGAAAGTAGATAAGGAAGTGTTGTTTACTACTTCTCATAACACAAGAACTAGGGATCACCAAATGAAATTAATAGGCAGCAGGTTTAAAACAAATAAAAAAAGTATTGCTTCACACAACGCACAGTCAACCTGTGGAACTCCTTGCCAGAGGATGTTGTGAAAGCCAAGATCATAACAGGGTTCAAAAAAGAACTAGATAAGTTCCTGGAGGATAGGTCCATCAATGGCTATTAGCCAGGATGGGCAGGAATGGTGTCCCTAGCCTCTGTTTGCCAGAAGCTGGGAATGAGCGACAGGGGATGGATCACTTGATGGTCACCTGTTCTGTTCATTCCCTCTGGGGCACCTGGCACTGGTCACTGTCGGAAGACAGGGCACGGGACTAGATGGACCTTTGGTCTGACCCAATAGGGCCATTCTTATGTTCTTAGCAATGTGGCCTGGGGGTGCGGGGGAGGTTTCCACGCACCCCAGACTGACACAGCCGTGTTGACAAACCTCTGACCTGGCCTCAGTATCTTTCCCCAGGTCATGCAGGAATCCCATGAATCCAGTGCTCCTGAATCCCCAATTGAAGTCCTAACCATTTGAACCACTCTGCCTCGTGACAGCCCATGCTTAGGGGCCTGCCTCGACACCGTCCCGCAAAGCTGCTCCCGCTGCTCTACATCTGGATTCATTCCATGCACGTCGATGAGGGATCCTGAATCCCACCACTCCCTCAAGGACCTGTCAAGGGCTAAGTGGCTTCTCCCACCAGGTAGGAAGCAGAGACCTCCCCCCTCCACCACTCAGGGGGAAGGGAGAGGTGAGGCAACACAGCCTGCGGCATATGGATTCAGCCAGGATGACTGCAGCTTGGTGCAGGCCTCTGATTGCTTTTCCTCTCTTTCCATCCCCCCCACTCCCCCGCCCCAGCACCATGCGATTTGTTGCAAGATAACAGCTTAAATCGCTCTAAATTGCTTATTGAGGACTCCGTGGTAAATCGATGATTTTAAATGGGATCACAGAACAGCCGCTCTAACAACTGCAGAATAAAAAAAAACCCAATGAAGCCCGCCAGCAAAGTTGGAGGGAAACGGGGCCAGCTGATGTCATTGCTCAGGGAACAGCGGGGTTTTAGTCCTGCGGAGATAGCAAAGGGGAAGCAGGGGCTGAGGTGACATCTGGACGCTGATGTGTGAGCATGGGATATGAGAGAGCTTCTGAGCTAAATCACGGCCGGCCAACTTGTATTTAAACGACTGTTCTGGTCCACGTGAGGAGCAGATTTTTCAGGAGGCTCAGGACCTGTAACAGGGCTGGATTGCTAATGGCTCAGCGCCCGCGATCAGGGCCGGATCCCCCAGGGCTCAGCGCCTGGGATCGGGGCCGGATCCCCCAGGGCTCAGCGCCCGTGATCGGGGCCGGGTTCCCCAAGGCTCAGCGCCCGCGATCGGGACCGGATCCCCCAGGGCTCAGCGCCCGCAATCGGGGCTGGATTCCCCAGGACTCAGCGCCCACGATCGGGGCCGGATCCCCCAGGGCTCAGCGCCCGCAATTGGGGCCGGGTTCCCCACGGCTCAGCGCCCACGATCGGGGCCGGGTTCCCCAGGGCTCAGCGCCCGTGATCAGGGCCAGATTTTCAAAATGGAAATCTCTCTGAAGACCTGAACATTTGGCCCCATAGCCCAAAGCCCTGATCCTGCAAACGCTTCCCTTCTGGAACTAGGAAAGCAATAGAACTGTCCAGGGCAGGGACGTTAAACGTGTGTAAGTGTTTGCAGGCGCAGGCCCTCAGCGGTGGTTGGACTGTTTTAGTTAACAGGGACAGTTTTTAAAAGCACTTATGCAGTAAGTCCCGCTGGAAGGGAGGGAGGCGCAGGCTCCTAAAGCTTCTGACAATTTTGCTCCATGGGTTTGAAAATGTCACTCGCTTTCCCAATGTGTGTACCCCACAGTGCGTGTGTGGGTGTGTGTATAGCACGGTGTATGTGTATGTACAGCACAGTGGGTGTGTCTACAGCACTGTGTGTATGTACAACACAATGTGTGTGTATATGTAAAGCACAACGTGTGTGTAAATGTACAGCACAGTGGGTGTGAACATAACTATTAGCAGTACACTAAAGCGGAACATTTTATCCAAGCCCTCCAAACTGTTGCGTCAGATAAAATGCAGCCCACACTGAGAAGAATAACGTGTGTGTTGATTTTGTAGAGCGGGTGAAAGTTATAATAGGCCTTAACAATTCACTTCCTTGCTTATAAGTGCCTGGCTTTTATAAAAGGAAGGAGCGGGAAGTAGAATGTTGTCCCTTAAATACCTTCAAAAGTGAATTTTTTATTTGGTTGGTTTTAGAATTTCCCAGTTTGTTTTGTTTTTAAATTCCTCTGTGCGCGTGTGTGCACGTGTGTGTGTGTGTGTGTGTGAGAGAGAGAAAGAGAGAAAGTCCAGGCAGATGAAGTCACTGTTTTTAAACGCTTCAATACATTGGCTGGATGAACACCAGCTTATTAAATTACAGAACTTAGTTGTAGTAAGAGCATCTCCTGTGAAGCCCTGTCTCATTCAATGCATGCCTGGAAAAATGCACATGTCCCTTCTGGAGTGAGGTCAGTCCTACATATGTGCCCAGCCCAGCACAAAGCAGCGTACCTTCTCTGCAAACATCAGTCAAAAGGCCTAGGAGGAAACAGAGCAAATCGTAGGATGGAGTCTCCATTGCCCCGCATGAGGTGCTGTTATTTTACTTGCACTGGTGTAAAATGCCTGCACCAGGTGAGAATCGGGACCCAAGTGTCAAAGGAAAGAGAAGACCCCACAGGGCCAGCATGTTTTACAGGGGTCGTGGCCATTGACATAATCATACCTAGTTCTTTTCACCAGCACTTTCCAAGGGAGGTCAGTATCATTACTGCCATTTTACACATGGGGAAACTGAGGCACAGAGCGGGGGAGGCAACTTGCTCAAGGTCACCCAGTAGGCCAGCTGCAGAGCTGAGACTAGAACGCAGGTCTCCTAACGGCCAAGCCTGTGCTCTGTCCACTAGGTGACACCACCTCCTAAGGCCGAGCCTTCAGAAGGGTCCTGCCCAAGGAAGCCATCGGGGGTTTATTGCGCTGGATCATTCTGAGCCCTTTTTGGACAGTCAGCAGCACAGCGCTGCCCATGGTTTCCTGGCTGGAAACGTGCACCTGGTGCCCAAAGATCGGAGGAGAAAATCGCAGGGTTGGTGACACTCCAGGGAGCAGGGTCCGGCATGCTCCTCACCAAGGAGATGAACGATGGGAGCAGCGGAGAGATTTGTTTCCCGAGGCCCAGAACGGAGCATCTGTCCTTCCATGTAGGAAGTAGTCAGGTACCGCTGGATCTAACATGAGAGGTACGAAGGACCAGCCGGGGGAGATTGCCCAAGCTCCAGAAACAGCAGTTCCTCCTTGGGTTCAGGAATTGACCAGGAGTTATTTCTCTAGGTGTTTACATGGATATAGCATCACTGACTACTATGGGGAGGTCATGTGGACTAGTGGATAGAGCAGTGGGCTAAACCAAAGACAATGAGTTCTTTTCCCAGCTCTACCGATGGAAGACCTCAGGCAAGGCTAGCTGCCTCAGTTTCCTCATCTGTAAAATGGAAGGAATGTTACTAACCTCCATTGTAAAGTGCTTGGAGATCTGCTGATGAAATGTTATATAGTTAGGGCTAAATGTAAACGTACACCTCTAAGAACAAAGGATGTCGGCCGTACTTACAGGATGGGGGACTCTAGCCCGGGAAGCAGTGACGCTGAAACAGAATTGGGGTCATGATGGATACAACCCAGGTCTGCTTCTGGGCCGTGTTGCTTCTCCAGATATTTATAGGCCCATTTCTCACTGCTTCTGGCTGCAAGGAGGAAGACATGCTGAATAAAGAATTGAAGCTATGGAGCAAACCACCTTCATTCCGGGGGACGTGGAATTGTGGGTGGGGGGATACAGATGATGGAGAGATCCCACCCCTTTTATCTCTCACTCCACTTGTCCTGGCCCCTTTCGGCTCTCTCTGTGCTCTAGTGTCTCGTTCGTTTCTTCAGCCGGTTCCACTCTGACACATCCAAACGGCAGATACATCAGTCACACGCTAAATGAGGGGTCTCAAATCAAGATCCCATTTTGATTCAATAGGCCACTTATTATATTGAGTGAAACGCTAACCGATCTTTCCAAATATAGACAGAGCGGCGGCCGCGATCTAACAGGATCTATGTGTTGATGTAATTGCTGAAGACTGTTCTTAATACTAGTTGTTATTTATTTAAGAAGCTGGATTAAATGAAATGTGCAATGAATGACATTTGGGGCCTGGCTTCAGCAAACCAGCCCTATTTTGCAAAGCACTTAAGCCCACGCTTAACTTTAAGCATGTGCCTACGTCTCATTGACATCAGTGGGACCTTAAAGTTGAGTCTGTGCTTAAAGTTCTTTGCTGGCTCGAGGCCTGATCTGCTTCCTAGCAGGCTGTGAAAGCTGGGAGTCCGCCTAGGAGGTAGCCAACAGATAAATTAAGGTCCAGTTTCCATGCTCAATTCGAATTTCGAATTGTGCGAGAGAAACCAGGAGCAAAACTTGGCCATAAGGGCTCAATTTTACAAAGAGCCCCCTCCTCACCCCCCCCCCCCAGTTCTATGGGTGCCGTTGTGTTAGCCGGCATGGAAATGCTGTTATTTGCACCCACAATTATTTGTGTACCCAAAATTATGGCTCCGATTCTGCAGCCTTTACTCGCATGGGGTGCAATTGACAGCTGTGCAGAGTTGGACACTAGGCCTTAAACCTGTTATGTTTAAAGGTCTGTTATGGTAGGGTCTACAAACCTCAGCGGGAATCAGAGCCGCTGGGCGCTGGGCGCTGTACAGACACAAAATGAAACCGGCTTCAGCGGGACTGAAGTGGCAGGCTGGCTCTACACAGGGCTGACTTTTACTCCCAGTCTGGTGAGGTCGTTACTGACCATTATTCAGGGCTGCCAACCTCCGGAGGCTGAAAATCACGCCAAAGCCTAAAAAATCATGAGATTAGCCCCACAAATCATGAGATTTTACAAAACCATCCTCCCACCATGGTTTTCAGTCTGCCTTTTGACTTTTTAACTCCCCTCTACTCGTCAGGCAATGTGTATGTGATCATTTCAAGGTGGAAAAGTCAACATTTAATGCACACATGCCTTCCCCTGGCTGCTCAGACGGAAACTTGGTGTATGTCGACCCAAGAGCTGCTACAGCTGTGCCGCTGTAGTGTCATAGCGTAGATGCTTCCTACATCGACAGAAAGAGTTTTTCTGTCGATGGAGTTAATCCACTTCTCCAAAAGTGGCGATGGAAGAAATCTTCTGTCAACTTAGCCATGTCTGCTCTGGGGGTTAGCTCTGGGGGTTTTCACAGCCCTGAGTGATGTAACTAGATTAACCTAATTTTTATCTGTAGATCAGGCCTCGGTGCAGGCTGGAGGTCCACAAATATATTTAAGGAGAATTTGAATGGAGAATCATAGAATAGCAGGGTTGGAAGGGACCTCAGGAGGTCATCTAGTCCAACCCCCTGCTCAAAGCAGGACCAATTTCCAACTAAATCATCCCAGCCAGGGCTTTGTCAAGCCGGGCCTTAAAAATCTCTAAGGAAGGAGATTCCACCACCTCCCTAGGGAACCCGTTCCAGTGCTGCGACCCATTCCAGAGAAGATGCAAGATGCTTACGTCTTTGTTTGATCTGAGCTTAGCCTGAGTCTCTAAGAAGCAAGAGATTCATTTCATTATAATGGTGCTTCTGTTAATGGCATCTCATTATTAGCCTGGATGGCCCCTCAAAAGTAACCCTTCAAAAATGCACAGGTAGGTGGAGGGAAGCATCCAAGAGGCAGGAAAAAGGGAAAGTACTTATGTCACGGAGTTACCGGGGCGATGCTCTGGAACTACTCCCTACGAAGCCAGTCAGGACTCTGGGGGAGCCTCCTCTTTCTGAGCATACTGTCTGCAGGGCAAGCAGCTTACACAACTTTGACCTTCCTGGGTCTGACCTGAGCATTCAGCATCCCCTTCCTCCCCGTGTGCTTCCCGCAGCGAGTCCGCCTGGGCGGGGCTTCTGGGGAAGCCAGAGGGCCCTGCACCCCAGCTCCGCGGTCTGACGTGACGCTCAGCCAGCCAGTAAAACAGAAGGTTTATTAGTCGACAGGAACACAGAACTCGTTAGCACAGAAATCAGTGACTTTCAGCCAAGTCCATCTTGGGGAGTCCTGGGCCAGACGCCCTGGACTCCCCTTCTTCCAGTCCCCCCAAGCAGACTCCCAGCTTCCAGCGACCTGACCTCAGACACCCCCATTGCTCCTCCTTCTTCTCTTTGTCTATCGTCTCAGGCAGTCACCTGGTCGTCACCTGGTTTCATCCCCCTCCTGGGTCTCAGGTTACAAAGGTCACCGGTCATAGAATCATAGAATATCAGGGTTGGAAGGGACCTCAGGAGGTCATCTAGTCCAACCCCCTGCTCAAAGCAGGACCAATTTCCAACTAAATCATCCCAGCCAGGGCTTTGTCAAGCCTGACCTTAAAAATCTCTAAGGAAGGAGATTCCACCACCTCCCTAGGTAACCCATTCCAGCTTCACCTGCCCCAGAGGTCTCAGCCAAAGTCACACACCTCTATTCCCACCACCGAGGTATTGGTGCAGCACACAGGGAAACTGAGGCACACACAGTATTCATGCAAAACAGTAAAACTCACATAGGCTCACATACAACATAACAAGGGAAAATCCCCACTTCATCCCAACTTATGTTAAGTTCTTGTAAACAGGTACAACATAAGGACTCAGCGGAGAGCTCGGGGGTGTGATACAGCTAAAATATGATGGGAAAACTTAATTCACAGCTATTTAGCAATGTACTGTACAAGGCTTTGTAAAATGGAGCTGGAAGATGAACGGTGAACTTCCACGAAACACAAAGCCCTCACTCTGTGTATCGAGATTTCCAATTATTTTTAGTAAAGATTTATGTGAGCTGCGAAGATCTTGCCATGCAAGAATATCTTTGCAACCTCTGCCACCTTTCAGAGCTTTCCTCATTTTGGTGCACTAATGATATTTATAATCCCCAAATATGATTTTGGAAATAACAGTCACATTCAAAGTTTTGCAAAAATAGCTTGAAATCATTCTTCTTGCTTTGTATACTTTTGATCCCTCCATAAATATAGACGTTCTCCAGTCGTTACAATCACTTTTTAGATGTGGTTTTTTTTTAACTCTCATAATTAATTGTCCAGATAGTTAAAAAGAATTCATTGTATTTTAATTATTCTTCCCTGCCCCATCCACAAGGGCTATTCCCCTTCCTCGAACCTGGTGGCATCCTCCAGGCTCCATATCAGTTCAGCTCCCCCACTTCATTCTGCACCTCTTGAGGTTCTTCAACTCCCTCCCACAAGCCTGCAGCAGGGTCCCCTCTTCCCCTTCCATGCTGGGGGGGCTCTTCACCCCCTCTGCCCTTCCCAGGCAGGGGAGGGGATGAGAAAACGGCTCATTAGCTCCCTGCAGTGTGAACAGTAAGAGGCTGGGAGATGCGCTGCCAGCTTCCAGCAGGGCTGAACTCGACGAGGGGGCTGGCGCTTCTCCCATCATCACCAGACGGCTCCAGCCCCGTCCAAAAAATCCCGTCTCTTGTGAAAGAAACCGAGAGAGTTGGCACCATTGATTGTCGTAATGTATTATTCCTGCAGCACATGCTGGGCACTTTGCGGAATAGGAACCCACATGGCCCCCAGACTCCCATTGGAGTCCGAAGTCCCAAAATACCCCTTGGGAGGGTGTTCTTCGGGCACTTCCGGCCCAGTTCAATGTGGTGCTAGAAACCGTGTCAGGAGGCCCGTTCTGAACGGAGCGGGTCTCGTTCTGCTTCTGCTGCATGAATATCAAGCATTCTTGGTCTCTGCCTTCAAGCTCCCCCTGAATTCCCACTTCACGTCACCAGCTTGGCATCGTCACCTCTGCTATCGCGCCGTCTCTCTCTTCCGCTATGCCCGGTTTCACATTTTACAGCTGCTCTGCTATGCTATGTTAAAGAGACACAAGCCCTCTAGTGTAGACAGTTATTCCAGCCGAAAGGTGCTGATGTCCGTCTAGCTTTGAGCTTAGCGGAGGGCGGCGGGCATTGTGCGCAAGTTGGCTCAGATTCGAATCCCCCCGTAACCTGCTGCAGAGGGAGGCTTTCCCGATGGCTCGGGGGCACGGCTGGCATTCAGGAGAGCTAGATTGGAGTCCCTGTGTTTTGCGAGTTCAAGCAAGTCATTTTGACTCTGTCACAGGGGGACGACCGTTGTGAGGTTATGAATGTTACAGATGCACAGCGCTCGTGTGATGGCCACCATCCTGGCCAACACGGCGGGGCATGAACTAGCGACCTCCACTCGTGAACTGCGATGGCTTGAGCTAAAGATGGTCTGGGACAACCCATATCTTCTGTGGATTGGCACAGAGGGGGACCTCTAACACCAGTGGGTTACACTCAGAGGTTGTGGCAACAGGGGCTATACAAATACCTTAGATAGAAGACACCTTTACATCAGAATAATTGCATCCACCCTAGGGGTCTATATTCATTTCACGATACCATTTTCTAAACAAGTGTAGAAACTGTGCGTAGGCAAGCCCTGAGCGTCTGATCGTTCATGATATCGCGATCGGCGGTTGCTCCACCGCGCCACTTTCTTCTTCAACGGCAATTCGGCGGCAGGTCCTTCCCTCCGAGAGGGACCAAGGGACCCGCCGCCGAAGAGCCCGACGTGCCGCCCCTTCCCCTTGACCGCCCCAACCACCTGCTTGCTGGGCTGGTGCCTGGAGCTGGCCCTGTTGATAAAATAATCATTAGTGATAATAATGTATAGAGCCTCAAAGTGGACTAGCCACCTATCTGATGATTTATTCCTGGATATGGTGACAATGTAGAGTCTCCAAAGGTAAAGACATTACATTGTAATAGACAGATGCATAGACCTTTGAGGCTAGGCGTTTCCTTTACCATGTGCCCATGTGGCACCTTGCATACATTGCGACCTGTAGGCACTACTGAAACACTTTGAAATCAACTGAGGAGTTCGGCATTATTATTCCAATACAAATAAGTAAACTAAAATAATAATCACAATAAAAGATGATTATTAATTACTGTTATTTCTCTGGTGTGGGTGGAATCTGATTATAGACTCCTGCTGGGCATGCTGGAAGGAAGTTGGTTGTTGAGAGGAAATTTGCGAGATGAATAATGACCTGAACAGAACTTCCAAGCCCTTTAATTCCCAAGCCTGTGATCAGTCTGTCACTAATAATGGAACGACAACCTCCCCTCCCGAATCTACTGCCAAATGGTTTCTTCCAACATCCAAGGGCTGGGGGGTTTCTAAGCATGTGGCGGGCTAAGCTTTGAGTGATTTGTGTCTAAGGCTTTCAAACCCTCTCCGATTTCCTCGCTGCAGAAATCCAGCCGACAAAAGGATCAAACTCCATCTTAGCCTGCAAACGAGATGGGGGGGGGGGGGTGTTTGTGTGTGTGAAAAAAAGGATCACATCAAACATTTGGTCGTGTCAGGCCTCAAATCCATATCCCTGCAGTCCAAAGCCTGCTTCTCTTTAACGGCAATCATTCTCTCTAGTCCTTCACAAGGACAGAAGTAGACAGTGTTTAAGTGGCTTTGTACTGGGCACTGATGAATGGCTGCAGGAAAAGTTTGGAATAAAACCCACTTGAGCTCCTTCGCGGCGCTTTCCCGTTCACTTTGAAGCTGTACCAAGCCGGGCGAGTGGCCAGTGGAAAAAATAGGCGGCCAAAACGCTACTGAGAACAGGGGGTAGGGGATGCCGGGGAAGGGCTCTGAGTGCAGGAGAACTCGTGTGCATTGGGTTCTTGTGTCAGACCCACTGCATGGGCTAGCTTCCCTGAAATGTACAGACATCTTCTAGAGGCAGTGTGGCACTCAGGAGAGGGGTGTGTGTGTGTGTGGGGGGGGTCTGCTCTGTGCCTCAGTTTCCCCATCTTTAAAATTGGGATAATGATCCTGACCCCCTTTGTAAAGCACTTTGAGATCTGCCGAGGAAAAGAACTGGGAATTATTATTGCCAATGCCAAGCATTCAAAAAGCACAAGTCACTCCCCCCGCCAATGAAGAGATTGGCTGAAAAACCACAAGATTTAAAAAGAATAACTCATTTTGGACTCTTTGTTTTGCTTTCTGTCGTTCGTGCCTTTATTTTCAAGCTTCTCAGGAGGGCTAGAAACTGGCTTTTTTCTTTGCAATGAACGCTGCAGTTCTGATGCAATCACCTGACTCCCGCAGCTGGGGCTTTACCACCTCCCGCCCCAAATATCCCAGGATAAAATTGTGAGACTTGGCAACTTTGGAATCTCAAGTAGCTCTTGGCCTGAACCAAACCATCCATGGGGCTTGGCTAATTTACACCAGTGAAAGCTCTTGCCCTGTGTCTGGTTAGACTCACCCCTGGGGTACCTCCGTGGAGATAGACTCCAGGGTCTGTGCTTCCCAAAGCCAGTCGGGTTGATCCCAGGTGTATCCTGCCCTCTGGCTGAGGGACGGAACCTGGATTTTGTTTCTTCCTTGGGTCTGTCTTTGGCTACAGTCTCCAGGCTGTAATTGGAAACCAAGAGCTTTCCTGTGGCTGGGAGGAGAAGTCTCCCAAACGCAAATCAATGCGCCGCTGTCTCATCGATTCTACAGTCAGCCGGGCCCAAGAAGAGGTATGAACTTCTCTCCATTCGCTTCAATTTGTTCATTACCCTGAAAGATTATAATCACCGAGTAGCTCATCTTTAATCAGCCTCAATGCCAAGCTGTGAGCCCGGAGATGCTAACACCATTAAGTGAGCGTGTCCAAAGCGCAGTCCTGTTTGCTACTAGCGTGAGCCACGGAGTCTGAAAGACATGGCATTCACTGCCGTTAATTGAGGAGACAGACGTTTTTCTGGGGATCCAGTCAACCTCCAGGATGCTGGTTCCGTCTGGACATGAAACACAATGAAAATCCCACGAGCCTTTGGCAGAGGGGTAAAGGCACTACAATCTTGGTCACAGGCAGTGCACATATGGTTGGAACAGATCATACATGTAGATCATGTTACCTAGGGAGGTGGTGGAATCTCCTTCCTTAGAGGTTTTTAAGGTCAGGCTTGACAAAGCCCTGGCTGGGATGATTTAGTTGGGGGTTGGTCCTGCTTTGAGCAGGGGGTTGGACTAGATGACCTCCTGAGGTCCCTTCCAACCCTGAGATTCTATGATTCTATCAGCTATCTCACTGCCTTCAGGGTATCTGGAGTTCCCACCCATCCACGGCGGGAAAGCCCCCTTTGATGGTCCCCTGGTGTCTGGTTGCCGCAGGCCGCCACCTGCAGTAACCCACTGGTGTTTCTCAATACTCTGTCCCATCCCTCCTCAATGCCCTGGCAGTTCAGCAAAGCCGTGTGCGTATGGGAACCCCGCTGTGCACACGTGTGAGAGGGCCTGCCTGATCGTGCACGTGTGTGAAAACGTGTGCGTGGCTATGTTTGTGAGCGCATGGGCACGAAGAGTATGTCTGCGCACGGTGCATCAGTGTATTGCATGGGTGTGAGAGCAAATGCCTGTAGTGCAGGTGTGCGAGTGCACCCGCGGAGCGCAGAGGTGTGTGCAGGACATGTATGTGTGCAGTGCATGCATATGAGTGGCAGAGGTGTGTTACATGTGTGGTGCCTGAGGGAGTAGTGCACGCCTGTGAGTGCACATGTCTGGGTATGGACTGTGTGTGTGTGTGTGTGTGTGTGTGTGTGTGTGTGTGTGTAAGGCCTATGCTCCGAGCCAGTCTCGGCTTCTCTCCTGGTCCCTCCCACCAAGAAAACAGCTGTTTCCTAAGGAAGTCCCGCCTTGCCTTTCTACTAGGCATAGCTATTGTCACTTGTGTGCTGTGACACCCTTGGCCGGGCCCTCAGAAAATTGACAAGGGGTGGCAGGGAAGAAGTTGAGCACAACCCACCACCATGGGAGGGATCCCAGCCAGAGACCAAAGCCTTGGGTTTCTGCCCTCCCATGGCAAGAGGATGCCCTGCAGCCTCAGTTTCTCCCCTTCGCAAGGTCACTCCAAACACTCTCTCGAGCGGCGGATGCCGTAACTTCCTACACGCGCCTTGAAATGAAAAGCTCCGGGGTCTGACTCCAAATGGCTCAGGCTCTGCCAGTGTTTGTTACACTCCACTCTTCTTCAGGCCCCAGTCTTCCTTCGAAACAGCAATCACCAGCACTGGCCGCCCACCTTGGGCTTAACAAAAGTCTGACATCCCTCCTGAGTCCTTTCTCATCTCCCTGCCCCTGGCACCAGACAGTGGCTGCAGGGCCGCTCCCCTGGTCCTTCTTTCGCCCTCCCGCCACACTGCTACTCTGCAGTCCATGGCTTTCTCTCCTAGCTTCCTAGTGACACATGCCACTGAAGAACTGCAGGCAAACACCAGAATCCTCCCTGCAGAGGAAATTCACCATGGAGAAGACCAATATCACTCAAGCTCCTGCACCGGTACCGGCTACCTTATGCATGGCAGTGGCCACGGGGCCCTCCTCCCTGGAGTCTTCTCCCTGCTCCAGGAATGACTTCAGGCGAGTACCCCTTTCTCCAGCTGCTCTGGGCAGGATTCCCGAGCCTGTCCCCTTCTCAGCGGCAGGGCCAGCTCTAACTTTTTTGCCGCCCCAGGCAAAAAAGAAGAGTGCCACCCCGCCATAGCCCCCCCACACCCAGCGCCGCCGACCCCCCCCCGCAGCGCCGGGCCGGGCCAGGCTGGGCCGCCCAAACCCCTGGAGCGCTGGGCCGCTCAAACCCCCGCCCCTCCCGAGCGCCGCACTGTGCCGTGCCGCCGAACCCCCCCGCCCCCCAGCGCCGCGCCGGGCCAGGCCGCCCAAACCTCCGCTCCTCCGAGTGCCGCGCAGCCCCGCCCCGCCCCTCCCAAACCCCCGGAGCGCCGGGCCAGTCAAACCCACCCCCCCCCAGCGCCGCGCCGGGCTGGGCCGCCCAAACCCCCAGAGCGCCGGGCCGCTCAAACCCCCACCCTGAGCGCCGCGCCGGGCCGCCCAAACCCCCAGAGCGCCGGGCCGCTCAAACCCCCACCCTGAGCGCCGCGCCGGGCCGCCCAAACCCCCGGAGCGCCGGGCTGCCCAAACCGCCAAGCGCCGCGCCGGGCCGCCCAAACCCCCACCCCCGCCGAAGCGCCACGCTGATCCGCCCAAACCCCCGGAGCGCCGGGCCGGGCTGGGCCAGGCCAACCCCCCCCAAGCACCAGGCCGAGCCGGGCTGGCCAAACCTCCGGTGTGCCGGGCTGCCCAACACCCCCCCCCCCCCCCCAGCGCCGGGCTGGGCCGCCGAAGGCCCCCCCCCCCAGTGCCACGCCGCTGAAACACTCCCCGCGCTGCCCGGCCGAAACAAAAAAACCCACCCTCGAGCACCCCCCGCCACCCCAACATTGGCCGCCCCTTCTAAGGTGCCGCCCCAAGCACGTGCTTGGTCGGCTGGTGCCTGGAGCCGGCCCTGCTCAGCGGGGCGTGATGAGTGAAATGGGCTGGCCGGCCAAAGGCGCGTACCAACCTGTTCCGGAGCGTTGACCTTCTAGTGAACAATGCGGGGATGCATCCGGAGAGGGCTGCTTCTAGCCCTCTTCTCTCACAGCCAGTGGTTGGCATACTGGGTCCTGAGGAGACGTAGAAAAGGGCCGACACGGGACTAGAAGGGAAATCTCCAGAGATCTGATTGGCGGGGATCTTTACTGGAACAGGCAGAAAGGCCTCTGCTGTCTGTGGCTGGCCCAGTACAATCGGCCGGCTGTGAGGTCGCAAGGCTCTTCCCTCGTCTCTCTGGAACACCTGGGTCTTCTGCAGACAGCTCCCCCGGCATCCCAGCTCCCGGGACAGATGTGCTACCTGTCCGTGGGGGGAGGGGAATCCCTGACTCTAGCCCCACTGGTGGCTGCTTCCTTTCGAGTCGGCTTCCCCCCGGGGCGAAGGGAGCGTTGTCAAATGCAGTGGCTGGGCTGGTGCTGTCTAGGGTGACCAGATGTCCCGATTTTATAGGTCTTTTTCTTATATAGGCTCCTATTACCCCCCACCCCCTGTCCCAATTTTTCACACTTGCTGTCTGGTCACCCTAGTGCTGTCACACACAGGTCTGCCAGGGGAGCAAGGGGCAGTGGGCCTGGGAGAGGGGAAGAGGGAAAGTCCCCGGGAATCGACCCATGGCTTGTAAAAACTCAAGAGCCACTGGGGGGGGGGGGGTTTGCCGGGAATCCCTCCACCCCGTGGCATATTAGCCAAAGAGGCCTGGCTCATTCCGTACATGCCCAGCTGCTCTGTCAGTCTCTGGATCTCTGTCCAAAATCCTCCCCTCCTGCGGACCAAGCCAAAGGGGATGCTTCTCTGGGGCAGCACTTGCTTCTCAGTAGAGCTGAACAAAACACCATGTGCAGGAAACCGTTTCCTGGACCCATTCCCCCGTCTTCCCGATTGTGAGGTGTCCACCCTGCACGAGGCAGAGCAGGTTCAATTAGGTCAATTAACCTGGCACGCTGCCCCTGGAGGAGAGCCAGGGATCGATAATGCGTAATGGAAGCTGACATTCAGCGGGGAAGGAGCGGGTTGGGCCTGCAGAAAGGGACGGATCTGAGAACAGAAGGAGGCTGCGGAGGAAGTAGTCTGCAGTCCCTCCCTGGGAGGAGGGTGTGTGGACTGGTAAATCCAGGGGAGAGGGCAGGAGACAGAGAAGGGGAGTAGGAAGGAGTCTAGGGCAATAGCTACGGGGTCTGGGAGCAAGCACACCATAGTTGCTGGACGTAGGGTTCCTGGGCTGGAACTCGGACTAGCACGTGGGCCCGGGTTCCCCTACCAGCCGCACAGCACCTGCCCGTGGACTGGAAGACTGTCTGGAGCGGCATGAGGACAGCTGATCCAGTGGGACTTTGCTACCCTGGAAGGGGAGGACTATAAAGACCTGGCTGGAGGGGCTGAGTCACGAAGGGGGAGCACTGCGAGTCCTGGAAAGCAGGAGGGGACCCGGTGCGAGCAACCGTTGGAAGGGGAGCGTCAGACTGAATGGTGCTAATCTGCAGATACGGCCACAAGGGGGAGCCCCAACGGGGAGTGTAGCCCGTTGCAGACCCATTCGTGAATTGTTTTTTCAGTGGTGCCAACCCCAAATGTTTAAAAATCCTTAATCTGCCTCCCCTGCCCCCCGCCCCCAAATATTTTAAACAAATCAAAATGTCAGGGCCTGCTGATGTCAAAACTCTTAGAGATCATGTATTCCAATGCTCCTCTGAAATGTTGAGGGCTAGAAACATACTTTTTTCCCCAGTCCCCTAATCACGTGCCTCCAGGAGCTGGGACTTTTAAAAAAAAAAATGACTAGCCAGTGGATGTGTTCTCAGAAGCTTAATGCAAGACGGAGCAAACGCAATACACCCAGGTTGGAGATTTGGGAGCAAAACTTCCCAAAGACTGTGTGCGAAGGGCTCACGCATCTCCACTCCTGAATGACGGCATTTCAGGACACACAAGTGATAGGGCCCTGACACATGCCACTGAAGAACTGCAGGCAAACAGCAGAATCCTCACTGCAGAGGAAATTCACCATGGAGAAGACCAATGCCACTCAAGCTCCTACACCGGTAGCGGCTACTCCTGCCACACCCCCTGTGACCACTGTTATTTAGCAGCCCGCTTGTGTTAGGCGTTATCTGGGAATGTAGCAAGAGACAGGCTTTGCCTCGATGAGTCTACAAGGGTGGCAGAAGAAACGGAGGCACAGAGATGGGAAGGGACTTGGCCAAAATCACTGGCAGAGGCAGGATTAGAACCCAGCTCTCCTGGGCCATGCCCTAACCATTGCACCAGGCTTCCTCTCCCCGCCTGCAGCTTCTCATTTGGTCTGATATTAGTTTTGCTCTTCCTGTTCCTTAGCCCAACCCCCTCCATTCCCTTTCCAAATCCAACACGTGGCTGTGGGGTCAGCTTGTGTGAGCGTTTCCAATGGGGGAGCGGGCACAGCCCCCCGACTCCTGTTGGGGGTGCTCTGGATCCGTGCTGGTGCACCTGAGGTCTGAGGGTGGCCTGCAGCATTTTGGCTGGGTTCAGGTGGGGGAAGAATCTTGTCCGGCAGATCTGGGTGATCCAAACGGTCCTTAACATCTCTGAATCCAGAGAACGCCCGGGATACAGCCAGGCTACTAGTGTCCCCTTGCAGTGAGCTGCCGGAAGCGGATGCAGCTGGCTTTGGGCCCACTACACCTGGATTTCTCTACAGCAGGGAGACAAGGAGTTTTCCAGCTGGCCATTTGATCTATGGAGCTCCTGAGAATAGGGTTCCTCATGGATGGAGTTCCAGTTCCCTGTGGCACAGAGCTCCTGAGAATGGGGTTCCCTGTGGCCTGGAGCTCCTGAGAATGGGGTTCCCCATGGCATGAAGCTCCAGTTCCCTGTGGCCCGGAGCTCCTGAGAATGGGGTTCCCTGTGGCACAGAGCTCCAGAAAATCTCTACCCTTTTTTATGGACCATTATGTGTAGGCTTAGGCTGAAATGTTGCCCTGGCCACTATGTAGGTGCAGGACACCACTAACGGCCCACTCCAGTTATTACACCTTTGAGATCATAGATCAAATCCGAGACTGTGTCATATATGAGAGGAAAATTACCTTGGCCGACCCGTGGCCCAGCCTTCAACCTTTACAAGTCTGGGGTGGGGGATGGTCATGGGGGATCCCTAAATTATAGTCTGAGGAGAATGTTATGCGGAGTCCGGGACTGGCCGGTCCATCGGCTGCACAGAATTAGTACGACCACTTGTGAATCCGGCGCTTCCATTTGCACTACCTGGGCATCACCATCATCACCATTATCTTCACCCTCCGAGGGACGCAGATCGAGTGCCACCCACATCACTGCCCATCCGATGCAACAGAGCTGGAAGATAACAGCAAGTTAGAAAAGGTGGCCTGGGGAAGAGAGGGTGGCTACTGGCCAGCCCCAGCAATTTCAAAACAAAAATCCTCAGGCTCTGAAATAAAGAATCATAGAATCTCAGGGTTGGAAGGGACCTCAGGAGGTCATCTAGTCCAACCCCCTGCTCAAAGCAAGACCAATTCCCAACTAAATCATCCCAGCCAGGGCTTTGTCAAGCCGGGCCTTAAAAACCTCTAAGGAAGGAGATTCCACCACCTCCCTAGGTAACCCATTCCAGTGCTCCACCACCCTCCTAGTGAAAAAGTTTTTCCTAATTTCCAACCTAAACCTCCCCCACTGCAACTTGAGACCATTACTCCTTGTTCTGTCATCAGGTACCACTGAGAACAGCCGAGCTCCATCCTCTTTGGAACCCCCTTTCAGGTAGTTGAAAGCAGCTATCAAATCCCCCCTCACTCTTCTCTTCTGCAGACTAAGAGAATAAGTGTCAGTGAGCAGAGCAGCCAAAGACCAGCTGCAACTTGCCGGCACACAGGTGGAATAACTGGATTTGATCAGGATAAATTAGGAAGAATATCGCCCATCGGTGAATTGCTAACAGCCTATGAGGTTGCAATTATATGCTGCACTGGGGAACGTATCGCTCTAAAAGGAATTTCATACCTCGGTCTACATTGGCGCGGAGGTAAAATTGCCCCTCATTATCTCTTTTGTAATATCTCTTCAGCATTAAAAGTATTTGAGTGCCGCATCCAGCAATCTTGTCACATACTGGGGCCTTTTGAAATTGTTCTCGGCTGGTTTTTAATCAGGCTCCTCATTGCTCCACTGGGAGACCAGTCAGAGGGAGTCGCGCCATGGGGCCCTGATTTAGCTAAGCACTAAAACACATGCTTAAGTGGCATTGAATGGGATTTAAGCAGGCACTTCATGCTAAGGACATGTTTCAAGCTATCAAATGAATGCCGCACACATTAGATGGATTAAAAGCTGGCTAATGGTAGATCTCCAAATGTAATTGTAAACAGGGAATCATCAAAAAGGGGGGTCCCACGGGGATGGGCTCTTGGCCCTACACTATTTAACATTCTTATTAATGACTTGGAAGAAAACAGAAAATCGTCCTTGATAAAGTTTGCAGATGACACAAAAATTGGGGGAGTGGTCAATAACGAAGGGGACAGGTCACTGATCAAAGCGATCTGGATCATAGAATCATAGAATCATAGAAGATCAGGGTTGGAGGGGACCTCAGGAGGTCATCTAGTCCAACCCCCTGCTCAAAGCAGGATCTAATCCCAACTAAATCATCCCAGCCAGGGCTTTGTCAAGCCGGGCCTTAAAAACCTCTAAGGAAGGAGATTCCACCACCTCCCTGGGTAACCCATTCCAGTGCTTCACCACCCTCCTAGTGAAAAAGTTTTTCCTAATATCCAACCTAAACCTCCCCCACTGCAACTTGAGACCATTGCTCCTTGTTCTGTCATCTGGTACCACTGAGAACAGTCTAGATCCATCCTCTTTGGAACCCCCTTTCAGGTAGTTGAAAGCAGCTATCAAATCTCCCCTCATTCTTCTCTTCTGCAGACTAAACAATCCCAGTTCCCTCAGCCTCTCCTCATAAGTCATGTGCTCCAGCCCCCTAATCATTTTTGTTGCCCTCCGCTGGACTCTTTCCAATTTTTCCACATCCTTCTTGTAGTGTGGGGCCCAAAACTGGACACAGTACTCCAGGTGAGGCCTCACCAATGTTGAATAGAGGGGAATGATCACGTCCGTCAATCTGCTGGCAATGCTCCTACTTATACAGCCCAGAATGCCGTTAGCCTTCTTGGCAACAAGGGCACACTGTTGACTCATATCGGTTGGTAAGCGGGGCACAAGGGTTTAAATACGGCTAAATATAAATGGATACATCTAGGAACAAAGCATGCGTAGAGGCTGGGAAGCAGGGACTCTGAAAAGGAACTGGGGGGTCGTGGTGGATAATCACTGAATGAGAGCTCCCAGGGTGACGCTTCGGCCAAAAAGGCGAATGCCATCTTGGGCTGCACACACAGGGGTAGCCGTAGAGGCGTTATTTGACCTCTGTATTTGCTGCTGGGAGGCTCGCCCACTTCTGGGGTCCACAGTTCAAGCAGGATGTTGATACGTTGGAGAGGGGTCAGTGAAGAGCCCCAAGAAGGATTGAATAATAGGCTCTTCAATCTAGCAGAGAAAGGTGTAACCTGATCCGATGGCTGGAAGTTGAAGCTAGACACATTCAGACTGGAAGTAAAACGTAAATTCTTAAGAGTGAGAGAAGTTAACCGCTTGCACAATTTACCAAGGGACATGGTGGATTCTCCGCCACTGACCATTTTTAAAGCAAGCTGGGAGGTTTTTCTAAGAGCTCTGCTCTAGGAATAAGTTTGGGGCAGTTCTCTGGGCTGTGTGACACAGGAGGGCAGGCTGGATGAGCACAGTGGTCCCTTTTGGCCTTGGAATCTAGGAATCCATGTTGCGCTTTGCTGAATCAAAGCTGAAATCCTACAGCGAGGGAGAAATGGGAGAGAAACCAGGGCATGATGCGCTGAGGGTGAAATTCACCCCAGGCACAAAGCCAGCAGTGTGGTTCCGGAGGCTTATGCTGCCTTCTTCACAGGCATGACTATACAGGGCCTTGCATCTTGCTTTCTCTTACACGGCTCTGGGGACCTTGGCTCTTAACTAGTGAGATCACCAAAGCAACTTGTACGAGACTCCCTCAAAAAAACATACCTCAGGGCATAATAAGCCATTGCTTCTTGAGCACCTTCCATCTGAGGAGCTCACGGCCCTGCACAAACACGAATGGATCCAGCTTCACAGCCCCACGAGGCAGGCAGGTCTATCTAGGGCCTTATAGGGCCTTCCTCGCCACTGTATGTGAGGCACAGGTCTTCAGAGGTATTCTGGTGCCTCACTTCCGTTGGGAGTTCGCCTTTGCTTACCTGGGCCTGAGAGTCGCTCCTTCCCGAGTGAATGTTATCCTCATAACAGCCCTGTGAGGTAAGGAAGCATCATCCCCAGTGGCCCAGGCTGAGACAACGGCCCCAGTACACTGGGTGCTGCACAGATACACGGTACAAGCCAGTCCACGCCCTGCTGAACCGCCGGTCTAGAGAGAGAAGACATGCACCAGGATTAATATCACTCCCACTTTGTAGACGGGGAGCTGAGACACAAGAGAGATTAAGTGACTGAACTAAGGGAGTTTTCCGTCAAGCCAAGAATTGAGCCTACATCTCCAGAGTCCCAATCCATTCAGGTTAACACCTAGCTAATATGGAGGCCTTTTTCTCAGTCGATCTCAAAGCACTTTACAAAGGGGGTCAGTCACATTCATTCTCCCCATGTTACAGCTGGGGAAACTGAGGCAAGGAGTGGTGAAGTGACTTAGAATCATAGAATGGTAGGACTGGAAGGGACCTCAAGAGGTGTTCTATACCAGTCTCCTGCCCTCATGGCAGGACTAATTTTATCTAGACCATCCCTGAAAGGTGTTTGTCCAACCTGCTCTTAGAGAAACCTCCAGTGATGAAGATTCCACAACCTCCCTAGAGAATTTATTCCAGTGCTTAACCACCCTGTCAGTTAAGAAGTTTTTCCTAATGTCCAACCTAAACCTCCCTTGCTGAAATTTAAGCCCATTACTTCTTGTCCTATCCTCAGAGGTTAAGGAGAATAATATTTCTCCCTCCTTCTTGTAACAACCTTTTATGTACTTGAAAACTGTTGTCATGTCCCCTCTCAGTCTTCTATTTTCCAGACTAAACAAACCCATTTTTTTTCAATCTTCTCTCATAGGTCATGTTCTCTAGATCTTTAATTATTTGTGTTGCTCTTCTCTGGAGTTTCTCCAATTTGTCCACATCCTTCCTGAAATGTGGTGCCCAGAACTGGACACAATACTCCAGCTGAGGCCTAATCAGCGTGGAGTAGAGCAGAAGAATTACTTCTCATGTCTGGCTTACAACACTTCTGCTAATACATCCCAGAATGATGTTTGCTTTTTTTGCAGCAGTGTTACACTGTTGACTCATATTTAGCTTGTGATCCACTATGGCCCCCAGATCCCTTTCCTCAGTACTCCTTCCTAGGCAGTCATTTCCCATTGTGTGTGTGTAACTGATTGTTCCTTCCTAAGTGGAGTACTTTGCATTTGTCCTTATTGAATTTCATCCTATTTACTTCAGACCCTCCCAGCTTGGTATCGTCCACAAACTTTGTAAGTGCACTCTCTATGCCATTATCTAAATTATTGATGAAGATATTGAACAGAACTGGACCCAAAACTGATCCCTGTGGGATCCCACTCGTTATGTCCTTCCAGCTTGACTGTTAACCACTGATAACTGCACTCTGGGAACGGTTTTCCACCCAGTTCTGCACCCACCGTATAGTATCTCCATCTAGGCTGTATTTCCCTTGTTTGTTTATAAGGTCATGTGAGACAGTATCAAAAGCCTAAAGTCAAGCTCCTTCCTACCACTTCCCCCCTATTCACAAGGCTTGTTACCCTGTCAAAGAAAGCTATTAGGTTGGTTTGACATGATTTGTTCTTGACAAATCCATGCTGACTCTTACTTATCATCATATTAGATTAATGGAGATATCCTATCTCCTAGAACCAGAAGGGACCTCGAAAGGTCATCGAGTCCAGCCCCCTACCTTTACCTAGAACCGGAAGGGACCTCAAAAGGTCATCGAATCCAGCCCCCTGCCTTCACTAGCAGGACCAAGTACTGATTTTGCTCCAGATCCCTAAGTGGCCCCCTCAAGGATTGAACTCACAACCCTGTGTTTAGTAGGCCAATGCTCAAACCACTGAGCTATCCCTCCCACTAATTATTATCTTCTAAGTGGTTGCAAATTGATTGCTTGATTATTTGCTCCATTATCTTTCCGGGTACTGAAGTTAAACTGACTGGTCCATAATTCCCCAGGTTGTCCTTGCGACATTCTATACCTTGGGGGAGCGCCCTGTAACCGCCATATTCCTCATTTATATATAATTGTGATCTTGCATATAAAGCATGCCATGTGAGGTATCAGGGGAAAGGTTATGATCTGCAGAAAGTCACCGTTCTATCTAAATATGTATATCATTAGTGCATATGCAGTTATGAGATTGTGTTGTGTGGTTGTCAGTAAAATATGCTGTAAATTGGGAAATCGGCCAGATATTAGATCCCCAGAGGCAACAGCAAGGAACATAACCAACGCCTAGGAGGGTGTCAAACTACCCTCAACAGCCATTGTCCAGCAAGGGAGCTACAATGCAATGACTCACTTGCATGAGGCCACACCAGGGGATTGTTCAACCTTGCCTGGGGATTCATCAATGCCCCCCAGACATGCCTGGACCTGTGTTCTCCAAGCACATGGACTAAAGGGTATAAAACATGACACAGGGGACTCATGCTTGGCCTTTCTCCTTCCCCCACCTATGCTGCAAGCAACAAGGACACTCAGAAGACTGAAGACTCCAACAGAGGAGGCTGGCCCAGGTTTCAAGGGTGAAACCTGTGTACTATGAACTGCAATACCCAGTGGGGTGAGAAAAACTGCTTAATCTAGATGTTACCCAGTCTAATAGGGTTGAGAGTTTAGACTGCGTGCTTATATTTTCTTTTCTATTGGTAGCCACGCTGACGTTTTGCCTATCACTTATAATCACTTAAAATCTATCTTTTGGAGTCAATACATTTGTTTTACTGTTTATCTTTACCAGTGAGTTTGCCTGAAGCATTTGGTAAATCTGCCCAGGCTTACAAAGGCTGGTGTATATCCACTTTCCATTGATGAAGTGATGGGCCAATTAATAAAATTGCACTGCTCGTCTTGAGCAGTGCAAGACAGTATATTCCTGAGGTACAAGGTTGGGAGCTGGGGGGGGGGGATTTGGCTGGTGCCTTTCTCAGTGTGATTCATGAGTGGTGGAGCATTAATGCAACCTAGCTGAGTGTGGGGCTTCACATGTTGTGCTGAGTGATAACAGTGCCTGGAGGGGTTTGCTGCTTGTTACTAGCAAAGCATTGTGAGAGACAGCTCAGGCTTGAAAGTTAAGGGTGCACAGCGGTCCCACAGTCCCAGGCTGCATCCCAGGGATCCCGTCACAGTCCTTATTCCCCCTTTTTATAGATGGGCACTATATTTGCCCTTTTCCAGTCCTCTGGAATCTCTCCCATTTTCCGTGAGTTTTCGAAGAGAATTACTAATGGCTCAGATATCTCCTCAGTCAGCTCCTTGAGTATTCTAGGATATATTTCATCAGTCCCTGGTGACCTGAAGACATCTAACATGTCTACGTAATTTTTAACTTGTTCTTTCCCTATTTTAGCCTCAGATCCCACCTCATTTTTACAGGTGTTCACTATGTTTGACGTCCAATCGCTACTAAACTTTTTGGTGAAAACCGAAACAAAAAAGCAATTTAGCACTTCTGCCAAAGACTCAAAACCCAAAAAGGCAAATAAAAAGAACCTCCAAATCTATTATTTCAAAAAAATCTCCCATTTCTTTTCAACCAATCTCCTGATTTTTCGAAGGTCTGACCCATGACTTTTGAAGGCTTGCAGTTAACAATACTGTCACCAAATATACATGACAAGCCAATGTGACCTTGCAGGGACCTTTTCAGCGTTTTAAAGACAGTCACAGCTGCTTCAACATGATGCAGAGAATCAGGAAAGGCGATTCAATGGGACAAACCTCAGAGAACTGGTATTTCCCCTCTTCAGCTAAATGAATGTCTTGTTGCTTTAATGGGGCATTCAGGCAATTGCTCACATTACTTTGTTGGGACAATTTTCAGGCTAATTCCCTTATCAATTGCAATTAGAGACATTTATATGGCAATTAAAGGTCAGGCAAATGCTGCAGCAGAGCGAACCATCTTCAGAGATGGGTGGTTATAGCATTAGTTATATTTAGTTCAGATGGGGAGGCCCTGTAAGTGGGATGAATGTGAATCTTACCAATGTGCCCTGTCTCAGTGCTCTGAAATCACAGAGTAATCAACAACCACATTGGAAGCTGATGTCAATTTACAGAGCAGGGCTGAAAGCAGAGGCTTTCAGATGCTTTCTATATAGTAAATGAGGATCTGGAAAGGATGGTCTTGGGGTTAAGGGATCTCTTTACCACACAGGCTAGCTAGACTCTGTAGTAAGAGGAGGCCCTGAGATATAAATCTTGGTATCAGAGGCCTGGTATGAGGCCTGTCATAACTATAAAGGGAAGGGTAACAGCTCTCCTGTGTACAGTACTATAAAATCCCTCCTGGCCAGAGACTCCAAAATCCTTTTACCTGTAAAGGGTTAAGAAGCTCGGGTAACCTGGCTGACACCTGACCCAAAGGACCAATAAGGGGACAAGATACTTTCAAATCTTTGGGGGGGGAAGGCTTTTGTTTGTGCTCTTTGTTTAGGGGGTTGTTCGCTCTTGGGACTGAGAGGGACCAGACATCAATCCAGGTTCTCCCCATCTTTCTAAACAAGTCTCTCATATTTCAAACTTGTAAGTAAAAAGCCAGGCAAGGCGTCTTAGTTTTACTTTGTTTTCTCAACTTGTAAATGTACCTTTTACTAGAGTGTTTATCTCTGTTTGCTGTACTTTGAACCTGAGACTAGAGGGGGGTCCTCTGAGCTCTTTAAGTTTGATTACCCTGTAAAGTTATTTTCCATACTGATTTTACAGAGATGATTTTTACCTTTTTCTTTAATTAAAAGCCTTCTTTTTAAGAACCTGATTGATCTTTCCTTGTTTTAGATCCAAGGGGGTTGGATCTGTATTCACCAGGAGTTGGTGGGAGAAAGGAGGGGGATGGTTAATTTCTCCTTGTCTTAAGATCCAAGGGGTTTGGATCTGTATTCACCAGGGAATTGGTGAAAGGTTTCTCAAGGCTTCCCAGGGAAGGGAATTAGCTTTGGGAATGGTGGCAGCGGACCAGATCTAAGCTGGTAGTTAAGCTTAGAAGTCTTCATGCAGGCCCCCACAGTTGTACCCTAAAGTTCAAAGTGGGGATTCAGCCTTGACAAGGCCTAAGGCCTGAACTAAAGTAATGGTCAAGACTTTGCTAACATAAAGCAAAGTTAAGCTGTGAGCCAGAGGCAGGCCCTGCTCACAGAAGCTGGCAAGGAAAGGGCTGATGTTGCATAAATATATATTCACCTAGCAAAGTTAAAGTACAGAACACACTATACTGGAACATTCCACAGATAACATGGAACAGGCCGACCCATCCCAATGACAGGGGCAAAAGGGTAAAATGATGAATAGAGTTGTTTTGATCGAACCACCATGTACAAGGTGAGAGGCGGCACCTTACTACGTAGAGGGGTTGTACCTTGCTGCGTAGAGGGGTTGCACCTCAATATGTCAGGAGTGATGTGTAACTTGTTTGTACCTGTGTATAAGAATGTATCCCTGGGGTGGTGTCTTTGTCCGGCCGAGGGGGCAGTGGAAAGTCCCGCCACTGACTGAGCCGGGTCCATTGCCAAGCGGCATCTATTAGTAGTATGCCCGGTAGACTAAGTAATCTACGGGAAACTGCAATTGTGTCCGAGGTCGCAATAAACCTACTCGACGTGACTTTGCATCTTACTAGACTCTGTGGTTATTGGGGGTTCTCGTCGGGTTTGCTGTGTCAGCTATCTGCAGAGCTGGGACTGCACACAGAGGGAACACACGCATGCAGCCGAGTGATATCAACACAGGAGAAAGCAGAGCACCACACCGGTAGCATCTGACAACAGACTCAAGTCCTAGCTCTGTCCCAGACTTTCGCTTCGGTTCAGTCATGTAATTTTTTTTTGCACTTCATTTCTCCATCTGTAAAGTGCTTAGACTGTAAGTGTTTTAGGGCAGAGACCAACTTTAGGTTCCCAAGTTTGGGATGGGCACTGTAGCATAGTTTAAGATGTGAGATACACAATGAAAGTGACAGACAAGAAGAGGCAGGGCCGGCTCCAGGCACCAGGCAACCAAGCTGGTGCTTGGGGCGGCACCTGGAGGGGGGCGGCGCGGCGCTCGGGCCGCCGGGGAGAGCGGGGCCACAGCCGGGCTCGGCGCCCTCCCCCCGGCGCTCTGGCCGCCCTCCCCCGGCTGCCAGGGGGAGAGCGGCGAGCCCCTGCTGGGGCTCGCCGCCCTGCGCTCTGGCCGCCGGGGGGGAGCCGAGCCCCCGCCGGGGCTCGCTGCCCTCCTCCCAGGGCTTCGGCCGTCCTCCCCTCCGGCGCCCTCCCCCCGGCTGCCGGGGGGTCGCCGCCCTCCTCCCAGGGCTCCGGCCGTCCTCCCCTCCGGCGCCCTCCCCCCGGCGCTCTGGCGGGGGGGGGAGCCGAGCCCCCGCCGGGGCTCGCTGCCCTCCTCCCAGGGCTCCGGCCGCCCTCCCCCCCCCCCGCGCCCTGCCCCCGGCCGCCGGGGGGAGAGCGGAGCCCCCGCCGGGGCTCGCCGCCCCCCGGGCTCCGCCCCCCCCCCCCCCCGCGGGGGGGGGGGGGGGGCAGCCGGAGGCTTTTTTGCCTGGGGCGGCAAAAAAGCCAGAGCCGGCCCTGAGAAGAGGTTAGCTAGATGGGTGGGTAGGTATGGGAACGGATAGGTAGCTAGGTAGACAAGCGGGCATGGAGCTAGATAGATTGAGGGGTGGAGGGATAGCTAGAGGGGTGTGTATGGGAAGAGAGGTACAAGCGGGTAGTCTGAATGAGCTCTCCCCTGTCATCTATTGACAAACTGGGGGGAAAGACCTCAGGATCAGACCGTATCTGCATAGACACACATGCTTTGCCTAGGTGATCAGTGGGCAGAGCTGCTTTGCCGAAGTGACCCATTTGGGTTGTTTGGGGTTAAAAGTCACTGAAGTGTCGGGTAAGGAAAGGACGCTCTCCTTATTGGCCAGCTAAAGGGCAGCAGGAATGTACTTAATATGTCTTAAATTAGGAGTGGCCAACCTGAGCCTGAGAAGGAGCCAGAATTTACCAATGTACGTTGCCAAAGAGCCACAGTAATACGTCAGCAGCCCCACGTCAGCTCCCCCCCCCAACCTGCAGCGCCTCCTGCCCGCCGGCAGCCCCACCAATCAGTGCCTCTCGCTCCCTCCCCACGCCCGCCGCGATCAGCTGTTACGTGGTGTGCAGGAGGCTCTGGTGGGGAGGGGGGAAGAGCAAGGGCATGGCAGGCTCGGGGGAAGGGGTGGAGTGGGGCCAGGGCCTGGGGCAGAGCAGGGGGTTGAGCAGTGAGCACCCCCGGCACATTGGAAAGTTGGCACCTGTAGCTCCAGCCCCGGAGTCGGTGCCTATACAAGGAGCCGCATATTGACCTATGAAGAGCAGGATGCAGCTCCCGAGCCACGGGTTGGCCACCCCTGTCTTAAATGAAGGGGTCACCCTCCCGTGAACCTCACTTGCTAAGCAGGGGGTAGAGATGGGAAAGAATGATGTTGTGTTTGGTTGTTTAAAGGGTCCCTGGAGCTATTTGTCCAAAGCTGGAGCTGACTAGATTCAGCTGAAAGTCCTTGTTTCTGCTCTGCCATCACTAGAGCTGAAATCCCTGATGCGCTGAGCCAGAGACCTGGTGGGGTGAACGCTGTGGCAGTGAAAACAAAGCAGAGGCGGTAGCGGCAGTGAGGTTCCTCCCTGCCCAGCGAAATCACTACGAGCTGAAATCGCTGAGGACGGGGCTAGGCGGCGGAACCTCAGGACACGGCAGTGACCGTAGCATGAGAGGCAGCAGCAGTGCTGGCGAGAGAGGCATCACTCGACCACCCACGCCCCAGAGGCACGCCTTGGACAGCAAACTGGGAGTGGGGTGCAGTGGCGGGAAAAGGGGAGCGGAGTGTTACAAGGCCGCTTGGCCATTGGCCTGTCACAAGGTGGGAAACTGAGGCAGGTGCTGCGTACTGAGTCATTGTTGCAATGTTTTCCCAAAGGAAGGCTGTGTTCCCTCTCTTCATACGTTTTCTCAGGGCTTGTGAGTGGGGCAGTACTGTCTCTTCGGGGGCGTCTACACGGCAAAAAACCCACCAGAGCAGCAAGTCTAAGAGCCTGGGTCAACTCACTTGGGATGGCGGGGCTCGCTCCGAGGGCTGAAAACAGCAGTGTAGACTTTCCCACGCAGGCTGGAGCCCAGGCTTTGGGACCCTCCCACCTTGCAGGGTCCTAGCGCTCCGGCTGCTGCCTGAGAGTCCAGACGTCTACACGGCAGTGACACAGCGCCGCAGCCTGAGCCCGGCCAGCCGCAGGTGTGCAGTTGCTGTGTAGACGTACCTGCAGATGAGCCCGAGTCAGTTGACCCTGGCTCTCTGAGATACCCCGAGAGGCGCCCAGAGGAGGTGTTTAGTTTTCTGGGTGGAGGCATGAGCTAGTTCTGTTTTGCAATATTACAGGAGCCCCTCGATGTTGAATGCAGCCCTGGTTGTGCAGCCAGCCCCTGGCAGAGGAGTTACTCAGAGACGGGTGTGCGTGGGGATGGACTGATAGATTTGAAAGTCTCTGGTTTCCAAAGTTTCCTGGTTGCACGGGTGATTTCTCCAGTCCTACTTCGCATCATCAAACGGAGCCCCTGCTGCGGAGTGGCTTTAAGACGACAGCCCTCCCACGGGCACGAAGGGAGAGGCGGAACCGGCCGCAGTGTTTCTGTAAGCTGCCTCCAGGACTTCCTTCCAGACACACACCCGCACACATATTGGTTTTAGGAAATACGTATTTAGCTGTGACCTTATTCCTCCTCGCTGGAGTTCTGCTGGGCCAGCGCTCTGCAGCCGGGGAACCCGGGCCAGGCTCATTCTGCTCTCTCTCGAATCAAAGGCCTGGGGCTGACCCCGAGCTGCTAACCCAGACAGACTCCTCGCTCCTGCCCGCCCCGTTCCCAGTGATAAATGCCTTGCAATATCCCGCGCTGTCCCAGCTGCCGACTGAAATGTGGAGAAAAGGGCGCCAGGGGCCGCTGCCCTGGATCTGTGGGGGCAGGATGTTCGCTAACGCGCTGTGATCATTATTCAGCAGCTCAGGACTGGCGTCCGTCTCTGCTCCCCATACAGAGCAGGATTAAGCGGTTTGTCCCGGGAGTCGGAGAGCTTGTGCCTTTCCCCATGCGGGGCGCTGAATCCCTCCACGCTGCGCGAGTAGTTACCCTGTATTTACCCATTCCGAGCCCTCTGCTGACACGGCCAATGAAAGGGGGAGGCGGAGCCAAAACAGAGAGTCGATTTTGGGGATGTCAGAACTGGCCTGACCCCCAACATGGCTCATTTCTCATAGGCCTCCAAGCAGCCAGCCGACGGTTGTGACCCCCCAGGGCTGGGTTCCAGAAAGGACCTACCCTGAGCGCGCTGCAGTGTATCACCTCGACCCCAGGCAGCCAATGAGCCCTTTGGACGCTGAAGATTCACAAGAGATGACAGATTGTGGGGGAGGTGCCCATGGACGGGGTGGAAGCCCCCTTCCCCTAGACTGGGACTTTGACACCCTAGAAGGAAAAGACTAAATAGTGACCTGGCCAGAGAGCCGAGTCGCAAAGAGGAAGCACCACAGTCCCAGAGAGAGAGAGAGAGACCATGGTGCAGGCAACCGACAAGGGTGCCAGCCTGGGTGAGAGCTGATCGCCAGACCCAGCCACAATAAGGGGCCCCAGTGGTAAGTGAACCGAGCCCTTTCCTTTGACAATCCGGCCCAAGTCTGCCTATATTGCTTTGCCGATGCCTTT
This sequence comes from Emys orbicularis, assembly GCF_028017835.1. Taxonomy (NCBI): domain Eukaryota; kingdom Metazoa; phylum Chordata; order Testudines; family Emydidae; genus Emys; species Emys orbicularis. The sequence continues at coordinate 21,530,850 of NC_088699.1, read as the reverse complement.
TCCCTGTAATTCCCATCCTAGAGGCATTGGGCCAGACTCTGATGCCCAGTCATAGGAACATAAGAATGGCCATACTGGGTCAGACCAAAGGTCCATCAAGCCCAGTATCCTGTCCTCTGATAGTGGCCAATGGGAGGTGCCCCAAAGGGAACGAACAGACAGGTGATCATCAAGTGATCCATGCCCTGTCACCCATTCCCAGCTTCTGGCAAACAGAGGCTAGGGACACCATTCCTGCCCATCCTGGCTAGTAGCCATTGATGGACCTATCTTTCATGAATCTATCTAGCTCCCTTTTGAACCCCGTTATAGTATTGGCCTTCACAACACCCTCTGGCAAGGAGTTCCAGAAGTTGACAGTGCATTGTGTGAAAAAATACTTCCTTTTGTTTGTTTTAAACCTGCTGCCTATTAATTTCATTTGGTGACCCCTTATTCTTGTATTATGAGAAGGAGTAAATAACACTTCCTTATTCACTTTCTCTATACCACTCATGATTTTATAGACCTCTACCATATCCCCCCTTAGTCGCCTCTTTTCCAAGCTGAAAAGTCCCAGTCTTATTAATCTCTCCTCATACGGAAGCCGTTCCATACCCCTAATCATTTTTGTTGCCCTTTTCTGAATCTTTTCCAATTCCAATATAACTCTTTTGAGATGGGGCGACCACATCTGCACACAATATTCAAGATGTGGGCGTACCATAGATTTATATAGAGGCAACATGATATTTTCTGTCTTCTTATCTATCCCTTTCTTGATGATTCCCAACATTCTGTTCATTCACTGCCTCTTTGGGCCTCTCCGGTGATGGAAACGGGCTGTAAATCCAGCTGCCAATTGCCAGCAGAGAATTCCCCGGTTGGCAGGGAACTCCGCGGCAGGTGAATCTGTGTCTAGCTCCCTGCTGGTGCATGTGTCGCTGCTGGGACTTGACCGGGGAGAAGGCATGCTGGGGTTGGCAAGGTTATGTGGCAGAGCTCCACTACACCAATCCTCCCCTGGACTCTATGCCAATTACATAACTTAGGGCTGCCCAGCCGCGATTCTAAGGCTCTGTCTACACTTATGGCACCAGCCCCATGCAGAGTGCAGGTACTACGTGTGCAGCTCACTCTCACAGAGAGAAGACGAGGAAATGACTATAAAAGATTTTGGTTACCTCCGAGGGGCTGCAAAACCCCCACGGCGGCTGTCAGCTGAAAGCAATTGGAAACAGAATGTTATTAAAGGCTTCGGGTTTGAAGCGCGGCACTGGAATTGACTCAACTCCCGTCGCCTTCAAGGGAAGGCGGGGAAGGTTGCAGAGAGCTGGATGGGAGTTACAAAGAGCTGGCAAGATGCAAGGCAACTGCAGGGCAGGGTCCTTCGTTACGCAGTTCATTGTTAATCTCTTTTTAATTAATGCGGGATAACCAGGTGGCACCCTGCGGAGAGGCTGGGAAGGAGAATCCTTGCAATGTGTCTGTCTATGGCCCACTGTATTAGCAGAGTGTTGACCCCCCTAATACATTGCCCCTTGCAACACCCCAGTGAGGCCGGGACAGAGGACCCCACCTGTAAAACAGAGATTGGAGGAGTTGGACACCTAAAGCCCTTTTGTCTCTTTGGCCCTTTGAGGCTCTGGCCCAAATTCCCCAAGCAACGGAAGTGACTGGATTGGACCCACATCTCCCAAGTCAGCACCTTAACCACTAGGCTACTCTTCATCTCCTCACGCCTAGCCCAACAGGGGACGACTCGCGCCGTCACGGTGTCCCTAGCTCCAGTTCTCGGCTGCATGTAGAGGCGGCTCTGTGGGCTAAGGCTGGTGTAGCATGGTGGTGAGGAGGGGACAGGGCAGTGGCAAAGCCTGGCAGGCTGGCACTGGGGGAACAGGAGGCGGCCACTGCGGGGCTCTGGCGCGCTAGCTCCGCCAGCAGCGTATGCTGCCTCAGGGAGGGATAATGGCACTAGGCGGCTGGTAGCCGCCCACAGTGGGTGGCGTTAGGGTGGGACTGAAATGCCTCCCTTTTCCCCATCCCTGAGCTGATACTTCACATGTTCCCATGGTGGGCAAATCCCAGGATCTACCAGGAACACAAGAACGGCCATGCTGGGTCAGACCAAAGGTCCAGCTAGCCCAGTATTCTGTCCCCTGACAGTGGCCAATGCCAGGTGCCCCAGAGGGAATGAACAGAACAGGGAATCATCAAGTGATCCATCCCCTGTCACCCATTCCCAGCTTCTGGCAAACAGAGGCTAGGGACACCATTCCTGCCCATCCTGGCTAATAGCTATAGTTTTGGGCTTCACAACATCCTCTGGCAAAGAGTTCCACAGGTTGACTGTGCGTTGTGTGAAAAAATACTTCCTTTTGTTTGTTTTAAACCTGCTGCCTGTTAATTTCATTGGGTGGCCCCTAGTTCTTGTGTTACGAGAAGAAGTAAATAACACTCCCTTATTCACTTTCAACACACCAGTCATGATTTTATAGACCTCTGTCATATTCCCTCCCCCCCCCCCCCCCGTAGTCGTCTCTTTTCCGAACTGAGAAATCCCAGTCTTTTCAATCTCTCCTCATACGGAAGCCGTTCCATACCCCTAATCATTTTTGTTGCCCTTTTCTGAATCTTTTCCAATTCCAATATATCTTTTTTGAGATGGGGCGACCAGATCTGCCCACAGCATTCACAATGTGGGCGTACCATGGATTTATAGAGAGGGAAGCTGGGCTTCCCCCGGGTGCAAACCAGCGTGGCCCCAATCCTGCCTGGCCCCCCAGGTTCTATTGTAACACAATGAGTGGATCGTACCCGCGATGGCTGGTTAAATGCAGCTCCAGTGATCTCACACCCCCATCTATTGCAGCTCGCAGCAGCCTTGGGAGTAGGGCTATGGAGGATTTTAAGAGCCTGTGCTAGGAGATGATTTGGGCACCCCGTCATCGTTTGCTTGTCCCGTTAGGGGCCCCATGTTGAACTGACTTCACAACGTTAAACTATACGGGCGGCTGGGGTTGAAAGTGGTGATAAATAGCAGGGAGGGGCATAAAATCTAGCCGAATCCCAGCCCCATGTGTGCCAGTCTCCCGGCACCTTTCCCTCCGCTGGGCTCCCCTTAGAGCTGCGTTGTGATCGGTTTGCTCCTTTTCTGTTCTAATGTCTCTTACGATGGATGTTGCTTCCCTGCTCGGGGAATTAACAGCTCCTTTGAGGCCAGCTCCAGGGATTGCACTAGTGCCGTCCCTCCCATGCCTGCTCTTGACAAGGTGTCGCCCCCCTGCTTGCTTTGCACGCCCTGCCCCTACGCCCTGGCATTGTGCCTTCCTGGCAACGGTCTTGGTTTCTGGTTGATGCAGCCCAGCAGTGGTGCCCGTGTGAATGAGTCAGCGGTGACCAGGAAAGGAGTTGCACAACCTCTCCTGTACCAGCCTCAGCACCGGCCTGGAGGGTTCACCAGGAGACAGAGCAGGGAGTTTGATCCACTGCCCAATCCTTGCCCTGACTGAAGGCGTCAGGTGACAAGGGGGCTGGATTCCCCGGGGTTCAGGGCCCATTTAGACACCTGCCTAATGGCCAGTTTTTCAAAAGCGCTCAGCAGCCGGCGTGCTGAGCAATTTTGGGTGCCTGACTGGGAACTGAGCTCTTTCGCACGTCTCTACCGTAGCACCGGTTTTGGTGATATGCTTGTGTGCTCACGAGGAAGCGGACTGAGACCCACCGAATGACCCTCAGGTGGGTGTGACTTTGGATGGCTGGTAGCTAGTGCTGGGCCAATACAGATAAAACTTTTAGGTGAATATCAGTGAGTTGATCATAGGGAGAGAGTAAAGAAGCTGCTGTTTATTTAGTTCATCCAAGGGACGGTTAAAAGGTGACTTGATCACGGTCTGCAAGTATCTACATGGGGAAGAGATTTCTGAAAGCAGAGGGTTCTGTATTCTAGCAGTCAAAGGCAGGATCTAGACAACTTATCTAGGAAGGTGGTGGATCCTTCATCCCTTGAAGACTTTAATCAAGACTGGGTTTTCTCAGTGAGTGTCAGATGCATGGGGCCCAGATCTCGCTTGCCCTACAGAGTCATTTACACCAATGCATAGTAGGAGTCATAGAATCATAGACTATCAGGGTTGGAAGGGACCTCAGGAGGTATCTAGTCCAACCCCCTGCTCAAAGCAGGACCAATTCCCAACTAAATCATCCCAGCCAGGGCTTTGTCAAGCCTGACCTTAAAAACCTCTAAGGAAGGAGATTCCACCACCTCCCTAGGGAACCCATTCCAGTGCTTCACCACCCTCCTAGTGAAAAAGTTTTTCCTAATATCCAACCTAAACTTCCCCAACTGCAACTTGAGACCATTACTCCTTGTTCTGTCACCAGGTACCACTGAGAACAGTCTAGATCCATCCTCTTTGGACCCCCCTTTCAGGTAGTTGAAAGCAGCTATCAAATCCCCCCTCATTCTTCTCTTCTGCAGACTAAACAATCCCAGTTCCCTCAGCCTCTCCTCATAAGTCATGTGTTCCAGCCCCCTAATCATTTTTGTTGCCCTTCGCTGGACTCTTTCCAATTTTTCCACATCCTTCTTGTAGTGTGGGGCCCAAAACTGGACACAGTACTCCAGATGAGGCCTCACCAATGTCGAATAGAGGGGAACGATCACGTCCCTCGATCTGCTGGCAATGCCCCTACTTATACAGCCCAAAATGCCATTAGCCTTCTTGGCAACAAGGGCACACTGTTGACTCATATCCAGCTTCTCGTCCACTGTAACCCATAGGTCCTTTTCTGCAGAACTGCTTCCTAGCCGTTCGGTCCCTAGTCTGTAACAGTGCATGGGATTCTTCCGTCCTAAGTGCAGGACTCTGCACTTGTCCTTGTTGAACCTCATCAGGTTTCTTTTGGCCCAATCCTCTAATTTGTCTAGGTCCCTCTGTATCCTATCCCTACCCTCCAGTGTATCTACCACTCCTCCCAGTTTAGTGTCATCTGCAAACTTGCTGAGGGTGCAGTCCACGCCATCCTCCAGATCATTAATGAAGATATTGAACAAAACCGGTCCCAGGACCGACCCCTGGGGCACTCCGCTTGATACCGGCTGCCAACTAGACATGGAGCCGTTGATCAGTCTTGAGTCTGTTTCACCCTCACCAGTCTGGGGGGAGGGATAGTTCAGTGGTTTGAGCATTGGCCAGGGTTGTGAGTTCAATCCTTGAGGGGGCCATTTAGGGAACTGGGGTAAAAATCTGTCTGGGGATTGGTCCTGCTTTGAGCAGGTGGTTGGACTAGATGATCTCCTGAGGTCCCTTCCAACCCTGATATTCTATGATTCTATGTCCAACCTCAGAAGGGTAGCAGAGAATCAGGCCCATTTGGTGCTTCCACCTTTCCTGAGAGGATGGAGCAGTGGCGGACAGGAGACTCCAGGAGACATGGAAGCCATGGAGGTGGATCATCAAAAGCAGGGACTCAAACCTGGGACCTCTGGATCTAAAAAGCACATGGTGCTACTACCTGAGCTCAAGCATTCAGCTGGCTTTAATAGCTTCATAAACTGCTATGCATTGACTAGCCACTAGAGAGGGACAGAGAGTCACATGGATTGCATACAATAGATACCAAACCAACAATGCAATGTGTGTATTGTGCATCACATTAAATTGTTACTCAGCTCAGATGCTTCTTCTTGTTTGCTTTTAGCCCCGCACTTCTCTTTACTTTCTTCTTGCTTAGTAGAGAAAGGGGATGGTACCTGGAGTGAAAGGCCTCCCCAGTGGTTAGGACCCTAGCTTGGGTCTTAGGCCAACCTAGCTACGTCATTCAGGACTGTGATGCACTTGTAGTGTAGACATATCCCATGGTTCCTACGTTTTAGATGTGGCGCAGGCCTAGGATTCAGTTCCCTTCTCTTCCCCAGACTCCCTGGGGGACCTTGGTCAAGTCACTTAGTCTCTCTGGGCCTCGCTTCCCCATTTGCAACACCTGGCCCAATGTGGCCATGACCCCAGCTGGCACCTCTAAAGTCTATCATAAGACAAATACTAACGTGGAATATCAAGTGCTGATACTGCCCGGTAGCTGTCCCATCTTCCCTTGTAGTGGGACGGACTCACGAGCCACCGCTGACAGCTTTCCTCGCAACACGGGAAGGAGCTGTCATATTTTTTCTTCAATCAATAGCAGCTTGGAAGCAGAAAGACGAGAGGAGATTGCGGGCGGCTGGCAGGAAGGCACGCGTAGCTTTATGCAGTATGGCGTTTTATTCCTTAACAATTCGGTTCAGGATTGCGAGACGTTGGCAAAGCTCTGGATGGGGAGCCCGGTGCTGGACCAGCAGGGTCAGGATCGAGGGGCATCGGCAGAGCTGGGAGCCCAGCACTGGACTAGCAGGGGGAGCAGTGGGTCAGGATTGAGGGGCAGCGGAAGGGCTAAGGCTTCAGTAGTGGGGGGGAGTGATGGATAAGGACTGAGGCGTGTACTATGAGCACAGTAAGGGTGGACGTCAGTGGCACAGCCAGCCGGGGCTTTGATTCTGATCTCACTCCCGTCGCGTCTACACTGAAGTCGCTCCACTGCCTTCTTTGGAGTGCCTCCTGCTTTATGAGAGCCGAATTAGGCCCTGCGTGTCCAGCCTTTCCACGGCATCTCCCCGTCTTCTGATGCGGAGGATGGGTCCACCCCCCACCCCCCATTCTGCCCAAGCAGAATCCCCCTCCCCCGTCTTCTGCTCCTCTGCCCCCCCGCACGAGCGTCTTGGACAGAGTCCAAGGACAGATTGAGACAAATTGAATTTTGCTCTCTCCTAATTGTATCAGTTTATTCTGCTGTGCGCGTGTCGTTATTTCCGCCTCGCTAGCGGGGTCTGTGGCACACACGTGCTGCAGGAGGCAGCAGCTGCTCGGCGCTCCCGTGCGCACGCAGCGGCGCATGTGGGAGGGGGTGACTCTCCTACAGGATGGGGCACGGAGAAGGGCGAGCCGATGCTCTCTCTCCCCAAAGCCACCCTGCAGGGTGGAGGCCCCAGCACCGGTCTGTGGTGCCCTGATGCCAGGCCGTGCCAGGGCAGGCTGGGACGGTGGTGTGCTCCCCACACAGTGAGTAGCTGTGACAGGAGAGCGAACCAGTGGCCAGGAGGGACGCCAGGGTTTTTGGCGCCCTAGGCGGGCGTCCTTCCGCGCTCCCGGTCGTCGTCGGCAATTCTGTGGCGGGGGGGTCCTTCCGCGGTCCCGGGCTTCGGGGCACTTCGGCGGCGGGTCCCGGAGCGAGTGAAGGACCCGCCGCAGAATTGCCGCCGAAGACCCGGCGCGCGGAAGGACCCCCCCGCCGCCGAATTGCCGCCCCCGCAAATCCTGGTGCCCTAGGCGACCGCCTAGGTCACCTAAATGGAAGCGCTGGCCCTGCCAGCGGCTTGCAGAGCTGAAAGCGTGAGCGGCTATGGCTTGATCTTAGAGCCAAGGCTCCTAAGCTGGGGTAGTAACAGACTCCTATCCATGGTGGATCACCACGCTCCTCAGTGAGCTACCAGCCACTTCTCTTTTAGCTTCCCCGGCTCTTTTAGGAAACCAGCAGACTAAGAAAAGGCCAAAGTCCCCAGCGGGGCGAGCACGGCACGGGTGTGTCCCCCACCCCGGAGCCGGCTGCACCCCACTGGACCCAGCCTGGCAGCCTCTTGCAGCACACACCCAGCAATGGAAAGGTGCAAACGTGCCCAGCGACCTGCCGTGCAGCACACACGCGTGACCGAGGTCCCGCACCTCGTGTCAATTCTCCGCTGCCCCTCCGGGCCTGGCAGGATGGTGCATTGCTACCCGTGGGGTGTACAGCACCGCTGGTCTGGCTGAACGACATTTGACACGCATGGTATGCGGCTGGGCAGCGGGGATCAGGCTCTCGGGGTTGTCACTTGCACAGTTTGCACAGGCCAGGTTTGGGCTGGAGCGACGGTCCTGGGGCCTGATTCTCCTCTTGCTGAAACTAACACAGAGCAGGAGAAACGGCACTGAAGCCAATGGAGTTTTGCTGGTGAGAGCAGAATCGGGCCCCTCCGAGGCGAACGTTATCCGGATCGGGGCCTTTGGAGCCTTCCAGCTATGCCCAGAGCGGGCAGTGGCAGGGCAAGCGGCCCCCAGCCCGTTGGTCCATCTGCACCCAGATCTAGGGCTGAGCGCTCATTTCTGTCTCTACGGCCCAGGCTGGTCTTGACCTTTCTGCTGACGCTGCCGTGTGTGTTTGTGTGTGTGTGTGTAGGGTGTGTGTGTGTGGGGGTGTTTGTGTGTGTGGGGGGGTGTTTGTGTGTGTGTGTGTGTGTGTAGGGTGTGTGTGTGTGGGGGGGGTGTGGGGTGTGTGTGTGGGGGGGTTGTTTGTGTGTGTGTGTGTGTGTGTGTGTGTGTAGGGTGTGTGTGTGTGTGTGTGGCATCTGTGATCTAGGCACATGCCAGCAGAGGCCAGGCTGAGCCCCACAGATCACTCAGCAGGAGTCAGGTGGGAGTGAGTCCCAGGTTTTGGTGACTGAACTGGTAACCTAGTGGTCAAAGGGAACCCCCCCCCCCCCCCAGGTGATCCTGCCTGTAATCCTCTGGCTGCAGGAAACTATACATCATGGCCCAGGTCCTCCACCCTGATAAGAGTGCTCTGTGCCATCATGGCAGGGCAAAGAGGGCTTGAAGTTGGCTTAACAAGGCAGGTGGGGTGCTCCCGGACAGTTGCCCCTGGCATAGGGGGCAGGGCTGGAACGCCCTCTTCCTCTGGTGATCTCCAGCTGTTGCAACCACCCCTTAGGGCCATGGGCAGCTGGAAGTAATTTAGAGCACTCTTGGGGCTGGTCTAAACTACATAGAGGATTGGGCCAGTGCAGAACAGCCGTTGAACCCCCCCCCCCCCCGGCACCAGACCTACGCGGCAATGAATGGCTCCTTCGCACCCCCCTCCTCAGCTGTGCTGAACGCTTTCTGGGTGCAGCTGGGAGTCGAGGTCAACGTATCTCGACTGGAGCGTTTCTTTCCCTTTGCACCCTCTGTGGCTGGGGCACTCGTGCATTAGCAGCGGATTTAGCAGCTCAGGGTCAGCACGTGCCCGCTGTTGAGTCCTAGGTTAGTGGGAGACCCGTAATCCAAAGCACTGAGCTTCCATGGGCTGGGACGTGACCCTGGGAGTGCGGGCTTTCACCCAGCAGCCTGTCCTGGACTCAGGATAAAAGCTGGGTGGATTCTCCCAGGCAGCCACTTCTGGGGTGGATCCAAAACCCTGATGGGGAATAATGGTCCATCTGCAACCTCCCAGCCTGTTTCTAAGGAGGGATGTGTCGCCAGGCCCTGTCTACAAACTGGACGATGGAGGCACTTTGACAATGGAAAAGCTCTGGGGGTGGGTGATGTTTGGGGGGAGGGGAGAAGGATGGAGCCTCACATCTTCCTTTGCATAGGGCCCCACACTCCCTAGAGTCAAATCCTGGATCCGTTGAAGTCACTTGGAGAATTGCCTTTGACCTCTGTGAAACCAGGACTGGCCCCAGGCCTTGCTGGATCAGCTGCAGACGAGGCTGGGAAGAGCCGGAGAGATGGACCGGAGCCTGCTCCGGGTGCAGATTGGAGTTTGTCTCCGTAATTACCTGGAGGACAAACGCTGTTTTGTTCCTACAGCCCTTAGCACAATGGCCTTCCAGCCCACAGCTGGGGCTCTGGGACCCCACCGCACAATGCCTACTAATAGACCCTAATGGCCAGAGCGCAAGGTCAGTGTCCAAGAGCTGAGGGGGCTCCGTAGACAAAGGAGCCTGTGTGAGACCAGCCAGAGGGCATCAAGGACCCAGCGTCTCTAATGAGGACTTGCTTTGGAACCCAAAGACCAGACCAGGTTGGGTCAGGTCCTAGGTCCCTCTTGAAAAGGGCCAGGGTTTGGATGAGCAGTGGGAGGAGCCAGCTCGCTCGCTCTCTTCTCTGACTGTCTCTCTCAACAGCGCTTCCTGCCTCTCAGCCCTTTTGTCCTCTCTCTGAGCAAACCATGCAGAGAGCCAACCGGCTGCTCACGTTCTCTTCGGTTCCACCATCCTCACCCCAGAGTGCCAACTTCCTGCGGCTCCTTGATGTCCAGAGCTGCCAGTCCCCTGTCCCCAGGTCTTTCAGCGCTTAAGTTCTCCTGGAGTAGGTTTGCAGCAGCTAGGCGGCCTCCGCTTTCGAGCCTGATTGTTCAGAGGTGCTGGAGACCTGCAGCTCCTACTGACTTCGGCTGGAGTTCCGGTTACCGAGCCCGTCTGGAAAGCGGGCCCTGTATTGCTCCAGCTCCTGTGGGGAAGATCCCAGGGGAATAAGAGCCTGGATTATTAAATGCATCTTCCATCCTGTTACGCCAGCATCCCCAGCCGTGCCGGGGATCATAGAAAGTCCCGCCCTATTAGCGGTAGAAGTGGAGACGCCTCCCATCCCGGTGCAGCGAGCTGATAAGTGCCTGGCTGTGCACTGTACCCCTGAACCATCTCAAGGCGAGGTGCAAAGTGTTTGCACAGCAGTTATGCCTTAAAGGCCAGGACCCAATCCTGACCGTTCAAGTCAAAGAGCCGCTCAGGAGCGAGGCCTTTCTCTAGAGGGTCTCGCCGACAGACCGGGGTTCTTTGGAAACTTGTTCTGAAGCAGCAGCGTTACTGTCCGAAGATGGGGATTGCTGCCCAGCCAGAGACTGGGGATGCTCCAGAATGGGCTTGGAACGTGGGTCCAGAATGAGCCTGAAAAAGTCTCATTGGTTAAAAAAGAGAGCAAGGAGCCCATTGGCTTCAGTGGGAGTTCTGGCTGAGGGTGGTAGGGTGACCTTAAGAATGAGGCACAGGACTTGGACTCAGGAGAGCTGGGTTCAATTCCTGCCTCTGCCACAGCCTCCCTGTGGGACCTTGGGCAAGTCACTTAGTCTCTCTGGGTCTCAGTTCCCATCTGCCCAATGGGACTTGTGCTGTGAGCCTGGCAGCGTCGCTGTAGAGGAGGTGCTGTGACGGGACAAAGCAAGGAGGCGGATGCTTCCCCTCTTCCTTGAGGGTATCCAGAAGGCACAAGTCCTCCCAGGCGCTGCCGCTGAAGAACACCCAAGTTGCAGGTGGCAAAGCCGCCTCCGTGGCTGATCAGGCCCCTGCACAAGGAGCTCTTGCCGCTGGGTGTCCACGCTCCCTGCGTGCAAATGTTACTAGTCACACTGCTACTAACACAGCGCAGGGAATGGGGCCTATCTGCTGAAAAGCACAGGCCAGTGGGCGCATGCCATTCCTGCTCTCTGCGCTGGCTCCCCGCTGAGTGCAGGTCAAAGTTTCTCAAGTCCCCATCTGGAAAGCCCTGGAGGGACAAGCCCCTTACCGGAGGGACCGCTTCGCCCAGGGGTGACCTCCCTTGATGGCCATGAACTTCCTGGAGTGAGGGAACAGCCCACTTCCAGCATGAGGCTCGGGCGGGCAGGAGACTGAACGTTCTTGGCGGTTGATCCCCCCCAAATTCGGGACTCACTCCTGGAAGAGCCTGATCCGCAGAGCCTGCTTCTCCAACCAGCTGGCCCACAACCTGCTTTCCCACACCCCTCCCACTGCAACCAACCTTGCCGCTGAAGTGGGGCTGGAGAAGGAGAAACAGAGGACGTTGAGTGGCCAGTGGGATAGAGTTGCCAGGAATTCAGAAACCACAGTGATGAATGTGGCCTAACAACAGACATAGGAGGAAGGGGGCTGAGGGGAGGAGGGATAGATTGAGAGAACGGGGAGTGTGGGGATGGATAGATTGATCAGGGTGTGAATGGTATCATGAGCTGTTGCAGTCAAGTACCCTGGACTTGGCAAGCTACAATGGATGGTCCCGAAAGGCAGCGCGGAAAACGCTGTGACACCGTCGCTCCTGGTTGTGTTTCCGGCAGCAGAGAGAGAGGGTGGGAGGAGGTTTCTAGGGGATTAAACAGCTTCTGAGAGGCAAAGCCAAGCTCCTGCCAAAACTCCATTAGGGATTGCGTCCTGGCCGTGCTTGGCAGAGGAGTACGATCCATCACGCCGCTCCCTGCCTGCACTAATGCGCTCGACTCATTTAGGGAAAGCACTTCAGCAGGGACTTTTATGGGGATTCAAGTTCACTTAGCTTCAACAGGGAGCCCCACCCTCTGCAGCTAATGCCATTAAACTAACAGCAGAATCCTCTTCCACTAGCCAGACAAGGGGCATGCGTGAAAAGGGCCGGGGGAGGGTATATTATCTAGCTATTATCCTGGTCAAGCATTTATGCTGCATTCGTGCCCTGAGCCCCTCTTTTGAGCTCAGTTTAGGGGGACCCTTACCCAGATTTCCAAAATGTGTATCGATTTTGCATTTAGTTGAATCATGGCCCCTTCCCACAGTTGGGAGTTTGGGGGCTGGTCTCTCACAAATCTCTGGGCTAGGTCCTCCCTTGGCGTACATCAGCATTGGAGCCAAAGAACTCGGGTTCATACCAGTGGCCCACAGAGTCTTGGTTGGGCCCCTCGGCACCTGGGTGAACTGAGGAAATTGCTGAGTGGATGGCTGGGTCCGGGGGGTCCGTGATGGGCTGCGTGGGTCCTGTATGCTGCTGGTTGGCTGAGTGACCTGGGGGCATAGCTGATCTGGGAGAGGAGGCAATGATATATTGTCAACAACCACCGTGCAGTCACGGCAGCGATAATTTAACGTTAATAGACTCACCTTTACTGCAATAACATAGTTTATTTTCCCGATGCGATTCATTATTCACACTCTTATTTCCCCCAGGATTATGTACACGCTTAGGGCACCGTTATTTGCCTTACTTTTAATATGCAGACGCCTGCATCTTCTTATTGCTACATTATTGTCACCTGGCGGCGTGATTCTCTTTCATCTCTACAGCTAATAACGCTTTGGGAGCCGAAGGGAATAACGGACTCCCTGGCTTACGGGATACGCCTTTATGGAGGTTGTTGGTTCCGAGCCAACCTCGGACGGGAGCGAAGAGCAGCTGTTGGCTGTTCGGCATCCTGCGTAAAACGAGTTTGGGGCTGTCAGTCCAATTCCCAGCTCAGTCCAATCCCAGGAGCTAGGTGGTGTTGGCAGCCACAGCACTGAAGCCCATGGAGCCCGAACCTGACTCTGGATCGACCCTTCCGGAATAGAATTGAAGGACAGTATGGGGAAAGTCCCTGATCAGGGGTTAAATAGAGAACTCCAGCCCCCTACGTTGTCCATCCAGCATAGAACTCCCCGCTTTCAAATAACTCTCAGGGCTAAGCCCAACCTATGTGGGACTTCTGATGTCAGAGGTCCCATTCCTTTCTCCCAAGGTGCTCAAGGAGATTGTCTTCTTGAGCTCTGCCTTGTCTCATGCAGTGCACAGGACGGACCTGCTCTGGCCATGAATTGGAGGCTTGTTGTCTCTTGGAATCCCGCCCCATTAGTAGAAGAAGTTGGAAGGTGGGTAGTGAATGAGGCAGGGGATTTCAGGAAAAGAGTGGACGGTCTCATGGTTAAGGCAGGTGAATCCTGCCACGGGGAACTGGATTCTCTCCCTGGCTCTGCCACAGAGCTCCTGCGTGATGCTGGGCAAGTCGCTTACACCACTTTTTCACAGGATGTTCCTCATTTTCTGGGTGTCCAGCTTGATACCATGGGGCCTGATTCGCAGAAGTGCTGAGCGCTCGCAGCTGCAGCGGAAGCCAGTGGGTGCTGCGCTTTGATCACGTAAAGCGCTATGGACTACTGCACACTCTGACAATCGGGTCCTGGGCATCTCAGATTGGGCACCTGAAATGAGTGGATTCTTTTGACCTTAATCTCTCTGTGCCTCCATTTCTCATATAGAAAATAATCCTACCCCTTCATCTCACAGGGACGTTGTGAAAGATATTCATTAATTTCTGTGAAGCACTCAGTTACTCAGACGAGCACCATAGGAAAGCCCGACAGGAGATTTACAACCCTGTCTTCACAGCAGGGTTTGATTAGGGTGCAGTAAATAAGGCCTGGGGCCACACAGGGAACAATGAGGATAAAAGAAAACATTAAATAGCTGCTCATTAAGAGACTGCCGACCATCCTTTGCACTGACCGAGGCAGGGTCCTGTGGACACAGCAGCACATGTTCATGTCATTAAGGACTGTATCAGAATGCATACGCACGAAGGGGCTGAATTAAGGTTGCCCAGGCAACCTTAAATCTGGCATTTCCTAACTTTTCAGTGCTTGACTTTGCAACCTTAATAATGTTGTTTTAATGTAGTTGTGTGTGTGTGTGTGTGTGTGTAATATTGTGACGGGGTCTGCCAGGCCTCTCTGCTCCCTGATCCACACCCTGCTGCCCCCTGCTCAAAGAAAATCCACTCAAACCACATTATCAACAAGACAATCCTCTAGAGGCCTAGAAGGGCCAGGCGGAAATGCTGGCCAATCAAGAACCAGCAGGCCAATTAAGAACGCCTGCCTGCTCCTTCTCAGGGGGCAGTGCAGGGTGAGATTGGGACAGAGGTGGAGCTTCTCGGTGGTAGCCCAGGTCAGGGCCTTGCCCTCAAGCGCTGCAGATGGGCATTTGCCTTGGAGTTTTGGTTGGTTGGTTTGTTTCAAGGTGCAGACTGCCAAAGTTTGAGTTTGTTGTTTTTATTGGGCTGGGTATAGATTGGTGCCAAGCTTACAGCTACGACTGGCGGTCTGAGGCAAGGAGCGACGGCAGCATCACGCTTGGCTTTGCTTGGAGGTGGCTACAGAGCAGACCCACCTGGCACAAATATGTCCAAACATCAACACACACATACACTGGTATGGGCCAGTGCCACCACCAGACCCATCCCCATACAGGCAAACCAACACACTTGTAAAAAGAGTTCACGCAAACACAGGCCTGTTTTTGAGCTAAAACTTCCATGTTTTTGAAATCTCAGCATGGTGGGGAGAAAGATTATATTATTTCTTTTGCAGTGAAGTGTATGAGGATTTACAGATGCCATGTTTGGCAGAAGCTGGGAATGGGCAACAGATCACTTGATGATTGCCTGCTCTGTTCATTCCCTCTGGGGCACCTGGCATTGGCCACTGTCAGCAGACAGGGCACTGGGCTAGATGGACCTTTGGTCTGACCCTGTATGGCCGTTCTTATCTTCTTATGTTTGGATGCAAAATTCTGTTAACCCCAAACCCTAAATTCACGAGCTGCGAACTGGCCTGGAACAAAACTATTTTTTTCTGGGGGTTTAGGTCATTTTCCTACACAATTTAGGGCCAGATCCTCGGCTGGTATAAACGAATGTGACTCCATTGTGGAACTATTCCCCTGTACACCAGCTGACGTTCCGGCTCGTAGTGGTGACAGTGAAGGAGATAACAGCAGGTCTGGCAGAGCAAAGACCTAAAATACATGGGTTGAAAAAGTGCCTCCTGAAAGTTGCACCCACAGTCCATTCCACGTGGGCAGAGAAATCCAGTTCAGGATCTTCTCATCCCAGAAGCTAACCCCAAAGTCCATTCCTATGGGCCCAGAACTCCCAGCCCAGTTGCTTCTCAACCAAGGGGCTAGGCTCAGAGTCCGTTCCAAAGGTGTTAGAGCAGCAAGAGTCCGTCCCACATATTCCCGCCCTCAGGAGTGGAACCAAGAGTCCATTCCAGGTGGGCTGAGAAATCCAGGCCAGGTCTCCAGCTCCACGATGCCACCTCCGCAGTCCAGTTCCAGGGGGGCTCAGCGATCCGGCTCGCTCTCCTGCCAGGCAGCGTTATGGTAATGATTTAACGAGCTCCTGGCCCTGTGGCAGCCAGCCACTCAGCTACACGACTGAAACCCCCAAATTAAATAAAGCTGCCTAAGGCGAGCAGCATTAATCAAAGCCGCTGGTCCTGCTGCCAGGAACATTAGCAGGAGAGGCGCACCAACGGAATCGGCTAAACCAAGCAAATGGGCCACGTCTCGTCTTGGCCAAGGGAACTGTCAAGCCCTGACGCAGCCCCGGGGAGTTTTGCACTGACACCCTGGGTCTGAATTACTTGCCCCAAAGCTGCAGGTTTACCTGAAAGCAGCTAACAGAAGTGTGCTTGTCTTTAGCACTCAGATGCCCAACTCCCAATGGGGTCTAAACCCAAATAAATCCATTTTACCCTGTATAAAGCTTATACAGGGTAAACTCATAAATTGTTCGCCCTCTATAACACGGATAGAGAGATATGCACAGCTGTTTGCTCCCCCCCCCCCAGATATTAATGCATACTCTGGGTTAATTAATAAGGAAAAAGTGATTTTATTACATACAGAAAGTAGGATTTAAGTGGTTCCAAGTAGTAACAGACAGAACAAAGTAAGTCACCAAGCAAAATAAAATAAAATGCGCAAATCTATGTCTAATCAAACTGAATACAGATAAGATCCTCACTAGTTCCAGAATGCTCCCTTTTACAGGCTAATCTTCTTTTAGCCTGGGTCCAGCAATCACTCACACCCCTTGCAGTCACTGCCCTTTGTTCCAGTTTCTTTCAAGTATCCTGGGGGGTGGAGAGGCTCCCTCTTTAGCCAGCTGAAGACAAAATGGAGGGGTCTCCCAGGGGTTTAAATAGATTTTCTCTTGTGGGTGGACACCCCCCTCCTCACTCCTATGCAAAGTCCAGCTCCAAGATGGAGTTCTGGAGTCACCTGGGCAAGTCACATGTCCATGCATGACTCACAGTCTTTACAGGCAGAAGCCATTGTCCACATGGTATCTTGAATGTCTCCGGGAAGACTTCTTATGTGGATTGGAGCATTCCAAGATGCATTGTTCCCCAAGTGCTTTCTGATCAGGTACTTAACCTGGCGAATTCCTTCCTAAAGAAGCTGACCAAATGCCTCACAAAGCTTACTTAGAAATCAAGTAAGTATACAGCCAATATTCTTAACCTCAAGTACAAAATGATATATGTGTACAAATAGGATGAATAGATATAGACCATAACCTTTACAGAGATATGTTACATGGCACAGGCAGCACAAAACATATTCCAGTTATGTCATAGTCCCCTAAAACCTTACGGGAGGTACCGTCACACATACAAACTGGATAATCGCATTCAGTAGATCATAACCTTTGCAATGATATCTTACAAGAGCCATCTTGCATGAAGTGCATCTCAGCTATGTCATATCCATATCATGAGCATATTTTCATAAAGAATATGGAGTGTAACGTCACAGGGATAGAACCGTGGAGTCTGCACTGGACCCCCTCACTGCTCGGAGCATCACGGATTTGCCACTTAGCTTATTTCAGAATGGGCAGGGGGGGCTAACGGCCCTGACATGTCCCTTCTGCAGCTGGCACAAGACGTCCAGAAATAACCATTCAATCCTGCTCTTCTCGGCGTTCCCCGGTGTTCCAATGCTCCTGAGACGTCACTCTTCACCCTGCCACGTCAAATCGCTGCCAGCTGTGCCCCCAGGGCGAGCGTGAAAGAGAGACAAGCCCCTCCCCCACCCGCCCACAGCCCTCGCCCGCGCCATCGTCCCTGCCCTCGCTGATCTCCATGAGTTTGGAGTGGGGAGCTGGATCCTGTGTTTGGATTGGATTTCAGTAGTTTGGATTTCTGTAGGCCCCATCCCATGGCCTATTGGTGTCTGATGGCCACCAGCTCCCGTCCTCTCCATCCTCCCCCAATGACCATTTATGAGGGGCCTGTGTTTGGAGCCAGGTGTGCTGCCTGGTTGAATTAGCTTTGGGGTGGGTGTTCTCTCCAGGGACCACCCAGACCCCATTTCCTACACACGGAGTGGTACTGGCCAGGTTCAGCCCAGAGGTCGATTCCCCATGGAGATCCTTAGCCTCTTTGTGTGGGGCCAGACACTAGAGGGTGACATTAAGCTCCCACCAAACCAGCCCCCTGCCCCCCTCAGCAGTGACTGAGCTGCCCAAACCCACCCCTGAGATCTTCAATCTGTGTGGCCAGGTCCACTTTCAGCCCTGACCTTCGTGTTGTGTGTAGGGGGGGGTTCGAACTCCTTGCTGGCTGAAAGGGTAATTGGAGGTTGAAGGCCTCGCTTAGCCCTGGGGTAGGCTGTAATGATGCTGGCCATGAATTCATGGATCCAAAAAGGAAGCCCTGAGGCCTCAGAAAAGTGTGGGGGGGGGGAGGAGGGGGGGGAGGAACTCCTCTTTGGCTATTTCTCTGGCCCGGGGGTTTCCAGGAATACACCGGGTGAAGGAGAAGGCCTCTGGAAGTGCCAGACTCCGTGCAAAGCCAGCATCACTTCCCAGCATCACATCCCCTTCTGCCTGAGCCAGAAGAACCACCGCAGCCCCCACCCCGTGCACCCCAGAGCCTCTCCCCGCTGCTCGCCCCTGGGTGTGGAGCTGCCGGGCTTTGGGCAGCTCCGGGAGTGCCATTTGATGCCACTGAGCGAAGGAGCTAATTTGCATAAGGTGCAACTCATTTGCATAGGAGAAACTCATTTGCATGTAGTTGTAAACTCTGGTGTAACCCCCACAAAAAAGAATGGTGAAGGTTTAGTGCCGGTGAAAGGCCTGAGGTTGGCTGCCCCTGGTGGAGGAGGCTCTCTGCTCTTTTACCTTCCCTGCCAGGCCAGCGGGTGGCATGGGAGTTCAGTCTCCCTAACCCTTTGGTTTCTTTGCTGAGTCTGGGGGCTTCCATTCCACTCCCACCCAGCTTATCTGATGCCACTGCTTGCTTCTCTTCCCCTGTTGTTCCTTTCCCCCCCTGTGCTTCCCCCATCCCAGATTTCCATGGGTGCTCTGTGATCCATCACCTCTTGTCCAACTCTCGCTCTGGGCCATTGTATGCTCTTTCGTCCCCTGGCCTCACTCCCACCCCATGCTGGACCCCGATCCTCTATCCCTAGCTTGGCTCCTGTGCTCTACCCTGCTCTCCCCACTTCCGGCCCCACTCCTGTCCCGTTCTGCTTTGCGTCGGCGAGTTAGTCTCTTGCATAATTCTTCTGTTCCTCACTTAGTCTCTGCGTTATTCTCCCCACGTTCCTCTGCCTCAGGCTGGCTCCCTCTCCTCCGTGGGTGTCATAAATAAGGCATAAGGCATGCTAAAAGGGAGAGAAAACATTTAATCCTGTACTCCAGTTTGCTGCAGAGTTGAGATGGATCTGTCTGCTTAGAATTCCGCCTCCTGCATCCGCTGGCCATGCCCTTCAGAGAGGGGCACCGCCCACCAGAGAAGGGCCCCGCCGGTCCCTGCATCTTTCTTCAATGCTCCTTTAGAAAGTGGGAGGCAGATGATGGGTGCGTCTGGGGGGCAGGAAGGGGCACGTGGGTGCAGCTCACACTTCATGCGGTGCCATGCGTGTGTGCCCAGCCACCTGTCTCTCTGGCAGCGTGTGCAGGGGTTGAGGAGGTTATAAAACACTTTCCATCCCCACCCCTGAGTGTGTGTCTCTCTCCCAGATAGCCCCTCTCAAAGCTGAAATGCTCCGTGTTTGGCCTCAGAGACTAAGCAAAATCCCCGAGGGGGAGGGGGCATGTGTCACTTGAGGCAGTCTGACCAATTGCACTTTAGAGGAATAGGGGAGTACCTCTTTAAATAGGTCGTGAGCCCTCTAGCAGCACTCACTGTGGTTTAGGTTTCGAGTCGGAGGCTGGAGCAGCACCAGGGTACGTAGCTCAGTCTTGCAGGTGTGTGTGCGTTTAGTAAGTGCGGTTATTTGGGACCCACCTGTGCCCCTGTGGTTTTGTCATATTCGAGCAAAAGATCTGGCCCCACTGCCCAGAAATTGGTTGAAATCCAAACCCAGGCTGGTATCCAGACGCGCCCCCTTTCCTTAATGTGCCCAGCCAAAATGTCCAGTGTGTTAACAAGGACTGGGTGGAACATGAGAATTCCCTTTCATGAAAACCGGAGAGGTTGTGGAGTTTGGTTTCATGCTGCAGAATAAGGAGCAGATTTTGTGAAAATGTTTCACCCAAAAAAAAAAAAAATCTTAGTGAGAGACTGGCTAGCCTAGTGGTTAGGGTTCTCCTCTAGGACGTATGCTGGTTCCAGTCCTCCCTCTGCCTGATGGGAAGCAGGGACTTGACCTGGGTCACCCGCTTCCCAGGTGAACGCCCCAGTCACTGGATTGTTGGCACAGGTCTCATCCTCTCTCTTTTCCCCCCGTCCCAGAAGTTCCTGGGCTGAGAAACCATTAAAATCAATTGGCATTTTCCAACAAAAGACAGTTCAACCTAAAAATTCCAAACCAGCTCAAATCCTCCCAGATCCTGAAATACAAATTCCACATGTGCATTGAGCTCATCTCTAGGGACAAAAGTCTCACCAGGTGGTTTACAATAGAGCTAAAGGAGAAAGACCCAACTGCCAACTTTGGCTTTCACATAGGCAGTGGTGGGCAAACTATGGCCCGTGGGTCACATCCAGTCCATCAGACCTTTTAATCCGGCCCTTGAGCTCTTGCTGGGGAATAGGGTCGGGGGCTTTCCCCGCACCATGCGAGCTGTGGCTCCAGGAAGCAGCGGCATGTCCCCCCTCTGGCTCCTACGCGTAAGGGCAGCTGTGGGGCTCTGCCCGCTGCCCCCACCCCAAGCGCTGGCTCTGCAGTTTGCCAATGGGAGCTGTGGGGGCGGCACCTGCGGACAGGGCAGCGTGCAGAGCGGCTTGGCCGCACCTCTGCGTAGGAGCCGGATGGAGGACATGCTGCTGCTTTCAGGAGCTGCTTGAGGTAAATGCCACCTGGAGCCTGCACCCCTGACCCCCTCCCATGCCCCAACCCCCTGCCCCAGCCCTGATACTCCTCTCGCCCTATGAACCCCGCAGTCCCAGCCCGGAGCACCCTCCTGCACCCTAAACCCCTCAGCCCCAGCCCCACCCTAGATCCCACACCCCCATCTGGAGCCCCCTCCCCCACACCCCTGCCCCAGCCCAGAGCCCCCTCCCACAACCTGAACTCCTCATTTCAGGCCCCACCCTGGAACCCACACCCCCAGCCCAGAGCCTGTACCCCCTCCTACACCCCAACCCTCTGCCTCAGCCTGGAGCCCCTTCCCATACTCCAAATGTCTCTGCTCCACCCCTAGCCTACAGCCCCCTCCTGCACCCCAAACAAACCCCTCATCCCTGGCTCCTCCCCAGAGCCCGCACCCCAACCCCCAATTTTGTGAGCATTCATGGCCCGCCATACAATTTCCATACCCAGATGTGGCCCTCGGGCCAAGAAGTTTGCCCACCCCTGACATAGGGTAGGTCCAGACTGCAATCAGAGGTGATCTAACGAGCTCAAATTACAAAAGCAGTGAAATCGCTACAGCATGGGCTAGCCGCTTGAGGACGTATCCAGATTGCTGGGCAGGATTGTACCACCCGTGTTGGCGTGGCTTCCCTGCTATAGTCATTGGGGTTAGCTAGACCAAAGCTAGCTTAGGTTTGTCTACATAGCTGCAGTCTCCGCTCTGATTGCCGTGTAGACATACCCACAGGGACCCAGCCAAAGTCGAGAGAAGTCAACAGGAGCCTTTTCAATGATTCTAAGAGTGGATCAGGTTCATAATCTTCACTGCGGATTGGCGCCTCGGCTTGGTTTGAAGATGGGCGGGTTTGGTTTCGCAACGTTACAAGAGTTTGAAAATTGCCGGCGGAGCATCTGCAGGAGAAAGCGCCTTGTGGATGGGGGTTTGCGCTGCAAAACTGCGATTGGGGGCTCCGTGACTTTGCCTTTTGGGGACTCCGCATCTGATGTGGTGAGCACGCAAGGAGATGATGTGGCTTTTTACCAATTGTCAGCACCCTGGGGGCTGAGAGCCAAGCTGGGATCTTCCAGGCTTGAGCCTCAAGCTTTGAACCTGTCTCTGGAGCCAGACTGGAAAGGGGCCTGTTTTCTGGTTCTGATGCAGCCAGGGGAATAGAGGCTGGACTTGAGGCTAAGTCACTGGATTGGGACCCAGGAGATCTAGTTTCAACTCCCTGTGTGACTCTGAACACATCACTTAATCTCAGATGTGCCTCACTGCCCCATCTGTAATGTGGGGGGAACCAGCCCTTCTCTACTCTGTGAGCCAGGAACTTCTTCATGCCAAAGGGCACAGAAGGGCTGCCTAGGGATCTCCTGGGTCTGACGTGTACGTCCTAGTTCACCAAAGAGTGCCCCGAGAGGTCTCTAATGAAAGCCTGTGTCACACTAGTCATCGATATCATTGCGAAACACATGGGTGGCTGTTGGGTAAGGAGTTATGTACAGACACTGAAAAGTATGTTCTTAAAGACTGTGTCTAGGGACTGGTCACGAGCAAAGGTCAGAAGCAGGTTTTCTTTCAGTCAAGAAGTGTTTATCTATCGGTCTGTTCACGTGTAAATGAAGTATTGGCCGGTGCACAATGGGCATCCACTCACACGTCTGAGCCGAATGCTAATGAAGGATTGAGACGTTTTCAGAGAAAGGAAATTAACAGGAAGAAGTAGACAGCAGGTGACAGACAATGAACTGTTGGAGCTATATCTGGGGTATGGATGAACTCCAACTTATTTCTTCAGTGTCAGGACTTGAACCTGGGGCTACAGGGCAACCAACTTCCCCACATGGCCACCAAGCAACAGCTGTAACCCAGGTGCCTTGTGCAACCCACGATCTGTAGAGGGCGCACACCAGGCCTTCTAACTGATGGGTGCCTGCCTGAGCGATCCCTGATTGGCTCCTTGATCTCTATATATACTCATGGGGTGTACCAGGAAATATCCCGGCAACCATGGGGGTCCCTGGCTAGCCCTGGCTAACACTGCTCTGCTTTTCTGTCTCCGAACTCCTGGTATTAACCTTGGCTCTGACTTGGATCCTGACTCCTGCTCGACCCCCGGAACCCATCACTGTCCCCGATACCTGGTATTGCCCCTCGGCCCAATTCCTGACTCCGTCTCTGACCCTTGGCTTGGCTTCGACCCTCAGCTTGACTCTGACCCTGGGCTTTGGTTCCTGGCTCCTGTCTTCTACCTCTGATCCTGTCTACTTTTGTTTAGGAACCTGACATTCAGTCTGTGAGGACAAGCCGCCAGTGAGTTTGATCTTATTGAAAAGGGCTCTCAGCCAAACTGGGTGAAAATGCTAGGGCAAGAACTTGGGTGAGCGATCTTGTAGGAGATTGGGGAATGCCTGTGAGTTACGTTTAGCCTCTAGAAAGTGGGTGATGAGTTTGTTTTATACGTAACCATTTGTTTCTAATATTTTAAGTCACTATCATGGGAATCTCTGTTCTTTGATAGCAAACTTGTTCTTGTTTTCACTCTAAATATATCTCAGTGCTGTGTTGTTAAGCAAAGGGCTGGTCCTGAGTTGACGCTTACAAGCTGGTGTGTATTGGTCCTTTGGGAAGAACAGATGCAAGAGTTCTTCTGTGCGTGTTCAGTGGACCAGGGCTGGGTGCTCCACAGGGATGTTTGGAGGGCTCAGGGGTCGGTTGTGCCTATCACTAACCTGTACAGAGAGTGGGGCCCGCAGAGGACTGGCTAGTGGTGCTTGTGAAGCCAGAGGCTGGTGGGGTCAGGGATCCCCAGCCAACACAAGAGTGCTTCACACCAAGGGCAGGTGGTGGAGTAGGAGATTGGGAGGGTGAATTCACTGCTGTTTGGAGGCGCTCGCATGTGAGTAGATAGAACAGCAGGTCTTGTGAGATGGCAAAAAGCACTTGCACCTTTAATGCTATTACATGAACCCTAATTCTTAGCCTGGAGTTAATCTCCACCCGAGCAATGCCACTTCAACCCTGCTGCTACCTATCTTAGGTATTTATATGGCCCCCAATACTCATTCGTGTCTGAGAGCCTCAATCTTTAATGTATCTGTAACGATGCTGGCTTTGGTGGGACACTTCTGAGAGTGTCAATTCAGGACAAATTGCTTAAAACTAGGCAGTTACAGCCCAAGGCTGGAGTTCCTTTACTATTAAGGCAAACCAAACCAGCCAAACAGAGAGGACTTTGGTCTCACCCCACTGGCTAACCACAAGACACACAAGCAATTCCCTTAGACACTCCAGATTCCCAGTATCACCACCAGTGCCACTCCTTATGGGGACGAATGGTTATGAAAACCAAAACCCCAGTAAAAGAAAAAAAGTTCTCCCGATCCCAAAGGACCAAGCCCCAGACCCAGGTCAATATACAAATCAGATCTTACGCTGTTGCCAATCCTTTAGAATCTGAAATCTAAAGGTTTATTCATAAAAGGAAAAAGATAGAGATGAGAGCTAGAATTGGTTAAATGGAATCAATTACATACACTAATGGCAAAGTTCTTGGTTCAGGCTTGCAGCAGCGATAGAATAAACTGCAGGTTCAAATCAAGTCTCTGGAACATCCCCAGCTGGGATGGGTTAGTCAGTCCTTTGTCCAGAGCTTCAGTTTGTAGCAAAGTCCCTCCAGAGGTTAGAAGCAGGATTGAAGACAAAATGGAGGAGATACAGCAGCCCTGTGGACGATCACAGCAGCAAGATGGCGCCTGGAGTCACATGGGCAAGTCACATGTCCATGCATGACTCACTTCTTTACAGGCGTACGCCATTGTTTACATGTTAGTTTGAACGTTCCCAGGAAAGCTCAGATGTGGATTGGAGTTCATTGTCAGCTAAGTGTTTCTTGATTGGGCACTTACTGAGACTAGCCCCTTCTCAAGAAGCTGACCAAATGTGTCACTGAGGCTACTTGGAATCAAAACACGTTGATATACAAGTACATAGCCAATATTCATAACTTCAACGACAAAAATGAGACATGCATCCAGACAGCATAATCATAACCAGCAAACCATAACCTTGTCTTAGACACCTTATTTGACCCCCTTTATACAAGATTTGGTGCCACTACAGGACCTTGGTTGCAACAATGATCTATAAGGTCACAGTTCATGTCAATAACGTCACAGTGTCTATCCTTGCAGCAATGGCAATTGCTGTGGTCCCCACATCACATATGGGGAGCTAAGTGTCTTGCCAAGGGTCTTACGGGAAGTCTGTGGCAAAATAGGGCACTAAACCGGAGTCATTCATGGCTCAGAGGAATACTCTAGCCACTAGACAGCCCTTCCCTTGTGCTGCATGACAGCAGCGCAAAGCAAGGGCTAGCTCAGTGTGGGGGAGGGATAGCTTAGTGGTTTGAGCATTGGCCTGCTAAACCTAGCGTTGTGAGTTTAATCCTTGAAGGGGCCATTTGGCGATTTAGTTGGGGATTGGTCCTGCTGTGAGCAGGGGGTTGAACTAGATGACCTCCTGCAGTCCCTTCCAACCTGATATTCTATGAACTACTTCCGTAAGAGGAGCCCCTGTACTCCCTAGTTAAGACAAATCTTTTTTTTTCCCCCATAGGAAAAAAGTCCTCAGGGAGATTAAAGTTTAGGCCCGAAATAAGCTTCTCAAAATGTCTCTGAAGGATTCCCATCAGCGGGGGTTAAACTGACCACTCAGCCTTATGAGGAAAGTTTGGGCTCTGTAGGGTGACCAGACAGCAAGTGTGAAAAATCGGGATGGGGGTGGGGGGTAATAGGAGCCTATATAAGAAAAAGATCCAAAAATCAGGACTGTCCCTATAAAATCAGGACATCTGGTCACCCTAGGGCTCTGGAAGTGATATTTTAAGAGTAAATAGATGTTAAAAAAAAGCACCCGTGTCTTGACGCAGAACCAGATGATAATGGCATGAAAAGTGCCTTGATCCCGCAGCTTAGCATACAGCCGGGCTCCACATAAGAGGAATTTGGGACAGCACTTCTCAGAGCACTGCCAAGCTTCCCGGGGGGCCATTGCCTGGAGTGAGAACAGGGATGCTGAGCCGCTGGCTGTTAGGAACAAATGTTTTTAAAGTGCAGGTCTACGCTGGAAATAGACTACGTAAAAACGGCTCCTTGCTGCCCATTTGATTTCTAGTCTGCGGCCGAGTGGCTGGCGCTACTGTCAAAACAAGCGTAATACTCAACACGGCAGTGGGAGAGCAAGCCGGATTCTTTCCCGACTGGAGCATCGTTCGCCGAATTGGTAACTCAGAGCCTGATCCAAAGCCTGCTGAAATCAGTGAAACTTTCAATGGGATCAGGCCCTGAGTGCCAATTGCAGGGCCAGATGCTGCCCTGTGTTTCGTCCGTGCTGCTCCATCGTTTCAGTGAGCGTGCACAGGTGTCAACGAGGCTTTACTTGGGAGGCAGAGTTGATATTGCTGTTGGAATTTGAAGGAAACGGGGCTACGCAGGTGGAGCTGAGGACGCTGCCCTGCGATCATCAGCTTTCTCAGGCCAGGCAGGACATCCTCTCTTCTCTGCGGGGTTTCACAGACTAGAAATGACCCTGGAGAGGTTCCGATGAGCACCTCAAGTCCAAGGACAGATCTTCAAATTGTCACAGCTCCTAAGATGAGGATCCACCCCAAGATCTTGATCCAATTGTTTTAGGTCCGCAGAACAGGCCGGGGACTCTCACAACCCTGTAATACTGAGTGCCCTCAGGGACAGCTGGTTGGAAAGCAATCAATGAGGTTTGCTACAAATTTAGAAATGAAACAAAACATTTTTATTTTTTCCCCACAACTGTTCACAGACCTTTTCCATTGTTTTTTGATGAAATTTCAAAATTTCAACCACATTTCTGGAGGATTTGGGTAAAAAAAGTTTGGTTCCCCCTGCCCACGTTTGCAGGAGGGGGTCCCTGATCAAGCTTGAGACACGTGGGTGGAGAGCATTGTGGGAAATAAGGACAGCAGGGGCTGGGGGCGAGTGCACGCCTGGGCTTCAGAACCACCCAGGGAGCAGCGAGGAGCACCTCCCCCCCACAGCGTGCGCACCTGAGGGGGTACAGGGCTGGCTCCAAGAGCTTGACCTGGAGGCTAGTCAGGATGGGACAGAACCAGCTGCTCTCCGGTTGACTATTCCAGGGCTGTGTTTGTAGCTATGCCAAGGCCAGTTACCCCAGCACCTAGATCCCACAGGGGCAGATGCCTGAGACAGACATCGCAGATGAACTAGTGATAGATAGATAGATAGATAGATAGATAGAGGGGGGGATGGGGATAGATAGATAGATAGAACCAGTGCAATGCTCTGCCTAGCAACAGGAACTCAATGCTCATGTTTCACAGCTTTTGTCCAGCAGGTTCCTTAGAAGACAGGCCACCTGCCAGGCAGCTGGCTGGGGAGGTTGGCCACCTGCTGTGCTTTGGTACCTTCAGATGTTCCACCCCACCTGCATCAGGATAAAGGTGCCAGGCTGGGCTGAAGCTTGCACAGATGCCAGGGATGGCCTTGGAGACACGCGGAGGAGAAAAAAAACAAAATGCTACAACGCAGCCGTAAAGGGGAAGCAATTTCAGCAACGGGACGCAAGCCCGCTGCCCGGGCCAGGCCAGCCGAGAGCCTCAGCCAATTAGCGCGGTGCTTCTGGAGATGCTAGCTCAGATTGTGGAGCCTGGGTCACGTTGGAGGCTGGAGCGCTGGGAATGGCGAGGAGGAATATCTGCAGCTTGGCAGGTTGGGTCCAGCAGCAGCAGAGAAAATCGGTGGCTGACACACAGCCGTGATGGCGGCTGTTGCTACTCAGAGGAAGGGGCCATGGAGGGAATGTGGCCAGGGGAGGATGGGATGGGAAGGTGCCTGCTACCCTCTCTTGGCAGATGCCCAGGTAACAGGAGCGAGTGGGGGAGCAGGGACATACCAACAGGGAGGGACTGACCCAGCCCTGGATGGACCGCGGCGTTCGGCTTCCATCCATTCATGTTCTTTGTAGGCCATGCACCCCGCGGGGGTTGGGGAAAGACACCTCTGTGGTCAGTGTCATGGGGGTGGTGTGGATCGGGTGATAGTGGGGCCTGATCCTGCAGCCTTTCCTCAAGCGAGCAGTTCCACTGAGCCAGGCCCTTTAGCTAACACTAGGGCCATGGGGTTAAATCTAGGCCCCGCTGAGGTCAATGGGAGTTTGCCATGGACTTCAGCGTAGCCTGAAATTCATGTGTTCCTCTCTTGTGGAACTCCCCCTTCTTAATGCAGTTATGTCCCCAGCCCCATAGATAGCTGGGAAGGCCCAGTGGAGAGCAGGGTAGGGAGAGCCAAGGGCCAACCACGGGTGCTGGGAAGGAGGTGCCCATCATCGTCTCCCTCTCCCAGAGCCCTATGGAAGAGTCAGGAAGATCTCAGCCCCCAACTGCCATGAGCTCAGTGGAAAATCTGTCCCTGATTGTGGGTGCTGAACCCTGGGGAATCCGGTCAGCCTTGGGGAATGTAACGTCCTGAAAGTGACTCAAAAAGGTGTGGCCACAGCTGGAGCTAGAACCATCATCTTTGGTTCTGAGTTGTCCACCTTAACCACTGGGAATCGCTGCCTTACCTGCTTAAATAAAATGAAGGTCAAAGTTCAAAGGAATCCAAACGGGAAGACATGAAAAGCTGGCAAGGAAAAGATATGGGCAGGAATCCAATAATTAGAGACAGACAGAACGAGTGAATGCTAGAGAAATTAGTTAAGAGGAATAAGGAAGGTTTTTATGGCTGTCTCAGGGGAAAGGAAGTGCTAGAAAGTAGGCCATTTACTAAACAATAAGAGAGATGAAACACATGATGGCTCTAAAATGAGTGAGATGCTGAACAGCTTTTTAAAATCTGCCTTTATCAAGAGAAATGGGGAAAAGTGCTTTGGACAATTGGAAGTAGTGGAGGCCTTGTAAAAACGGCTCTGGGGAAGGGAACTCTCAGAAAATGGGGCATCAATAAACTAGTTGATCAAGATGTCATTAGGGGATTATCTAATAAATGGACTGAATCACTGACTGATGGCGTGCAAAGTGATGGAGACCGGGGGAGGACTGGAGAATAAGACAGCTGTGGGAGCCAATCCTGCGCTCCTAGCCCAGGCAGGATCGGATTTGTAGTATGGCTCTTCAGACAAGGAGAGCCAAGTGATCCTTGCAATTAGTCTCACAGTAACAGTGCTTTTTGTCTGTAGATCTCAAAGCACTTCACAATCTGTGATGTATTTTTCCTTTCACAACACCCCTATGAAGGGGGGAAATGCTATTGTCTCCATTTTACAGATGGACAACTGAGGCCTAGGAAGGCCCAGATCATAGAATCATAGAATATCAGGGTTGGAATGGACCTCAGGAGGTCATCTAGTCCAACCCCCTGCTCAAAGCAGGACCAACCCCAACTAAATCATCCCAGCCAGGGCTTTGTCAAGCCGGGCCTTAAAAACCTCTAAGGGTGGAGATTCCACCACCTCCCTAGGGAACCCATTCCAGTGCTTCACCACCCTCGCCCAAGGTCACACTGGAAGTCTGTGGTACAGCAAGGAATTGGACCCAGGTTTCCCTAGTCCTTGGCTTCTGCCCTAACCACTAGGCCATCCTTCCTCCCAGGTAATGTTGAAACTTAGTAAAATAATAGCACATAACCCACAGTGCCATCATGTGGGGCTCCTTGTCTGCCTCTAGTGGCTAAGGCCCATATAGCAGTTTTTGAGTCTGCTACTCATGTTTTAGATGCAGAGGTTGTGGGTTCAATCCCCACAGGTGACAGGAACATTGCCAGACAAAGCATTAGAGAACACTGGGGGAAGAGTGAGAGGGTAATGGGAGCATCAGTAACGAAGAGCCCGTTTTGCCAATTTTAAACCGTTTTTTCACATCAGAAAATTCATCCAAGCCAATCCTTTCCCATGACCCCTTTCAGCTTTGACGAACTGGTGCTTTTCGCGACTAGTCGTTTTGTCGAAGACTATCTGACAAGGTCCAAACATGACCCCCTGACTCTGAGATGCAGGGAATTCTCTGCCCTCCACAACTGGGTGTTTCCCATCAGAGGAGGTAGCGTTGACCAGAATCCGATGGATCGGTACCACCAGCTCCAGACCTGCTGTCTTGCTGCTGTCTGTCCCATCTCCTGATCTCCTGTAGTGGAAGAGAAAGAGGCAGGATCCCCTTGGGTGTGCGTTGGCCTTGCGAGCCGATTGAAGGCGTCAGTGTCCCTCAAGATAAAAGCTCAGGCCATACCCTGGGCCTGGATGGTGCCCGGGTTGGCAAACTGTGCTCCAGCCTCCTCCAAACTGAGTGTGTCATTGCAAAGGGAGCCAATAGCTTTAGAAATAATCAGTGGCCGTGGCTGGGGAA
Organism: Emys orbicularis; assembly: GCF_028017835.1. Classification (NCBI taxonomy): domain Eukaryota; kingdom Metazoa; phylum Chordata; order Testudines; family Emydidae; genus Emys; species Emys orbicularis. The sequence goes on along the minus strand of NC_088699.1, from coordinate 21,500,837 downwards.
AAAAACCAACCAAACAAGAAAGTGCTGATTACCTTGCGAATGACGGGCACCTAGCGTTTAGGGCCTGGGAGTCAGGACTCCTGGGTTCTATTTCTGGCACTGGGGTGAATGCGGTTGTCCGTTTAGAGCAGGATACTGGGAATCTGGGCTCCTGGCTTGTAGTCACCAAGCTGCCACAACTTGCCGTGAGACCCTCAGCCACTCATTTCCCCTTTCGGTTTCCCTACCTGTACCATGGGGAAAATAAGCCCTGCCTACCTCGCTGAGGTGTTGTGAATTAATATTTGCAAAGCCTATTGACACTCTACTACAAAGTGGACTGTTATACACATGTAAAGTCTGTAATGATCCCCCCTAGCCTGTCGCTACACTGTCAGCCAGTGACCTTCACGCCGCTAGCAGGGATAGAGCCTGGGTCCTCCTGGTCTAAAAACATCAGTGTGGGCTACTTGTGCCCATGGTAGCACCTGGGACTCCCAGACGAGCAGGTCTGATTCCATCCAGTAGGGGCAGTGGTGCCACAGAAGGATCACCACTTGCCATTAGCAGTACAAGCCCTATGACACTCAGATGAGCAGCTAGGATTCCATTAGTAGGGGTGTCATAACTATAAAGGGAAGGGTAACAGCCCTCCTGGGTACAATACTATAAAATCCCTCCTGGCCAGAGACTCCAAAAATCCTTTTACCTGTAAAGGGTTAAGAAGCTCAGGTAACCTGGCTGACACCTGACCCAAAGGACCAATAAGGGGACATGATACTTTCAAATCTTGGGGGGGGGGGAAGGCTTTTGTTTGTGCTCTTTGTTTTGGGGGTTGTTCGCTCTTGGGACTAAGAGGGACCAGACATCAATCCAGGCTCTCCAAATCTTTCTGAACAAGTCTCTCATATTTCAAACTTGTAAGTAAACAGCCAGGCAAGGCGTGTTAGTTTTTATCTTTGTTTTCTCAACTTGTAAATGTACCTTTTACTAGGGTGTTTACCTCTGTTTGCTGTAACTTTAAACCTAAGGCTAGAGGGGGGTCCTCTGGGCTCTTTAAGTTTGATTATCCTGTAAAGTTATTTCCCATCCTGATTTTACAGAGATAATTTTTACCTTTTTCTTTAATTAAAAGCCTTCTTTTTAAGAACCTGATTGATTTTTCCTTGTTTTTAGATCCAAGGGGGTTGGATCTTAATCCACCAGGAGTTGGTGGGAGAAAGGAGGGGGGATGGTTAATTTCTCCTTGTTTTAAGATCCAAGGGGTTTGGATCTGTATTCACCAGGAATTGGTGAAGAGTCTCTCAAGGCTACCCAGGGAAGGGAATTAGCACTTTGGAAGTGGTGGCAGTGGACCAGATCTAAGCTGGTAGTTAAGCTTAAAAGTTTTCATGCAGGTCCCCACATTTGTACCCTAAAGTTCAGAGTGGGGAAGCAGCCTTGACAAGGGGGCAGCAGAGCACATGCGCATGAGCCAGTTCAGTGCATGGCCTGGAGGAGCATCCCTGCATCCAAGAGAATGAATGCGGGCCATTAGGGGTGTTGCTCCGTGAGCATCTTGGGCTGGTTCACAGTGCTGCCCCCGTCCTGCTCTCTGACCAGCTCCCAGCACCTTTGGTTATTGCAGAGGCAGCAGGACACAGTTCCCTTTTAGCTTGCAGCTGAGCACTCTGGGCCTGAACTAGGGTCAGTGGCCAGCTCTCCAGGCTGTGATTTCACTGTGCTGAGCTCTCGCACAGTCCCCGAGGGTCGCTCTGACTTGTCACTCTGGGAAGAGAGTGTGTGACAGCCCTAGATCCATGTTAATGCCCAACCTGCCCCACGCAGGGCGAATCCTACTGAAGAACGGTTCTCAAAGGGGCTTCTCTTCCTGCAGGACAGGGGGTTGGGAGGCTCTGAGCGGACTAGACTCTCTAGGAGGGGCAGAGGGGCGCTCACTGCCTTTCACACTGCTGCAAACTCTAATAAACTGAGGGAGACCATGTGCTTGATCCCCAGAGAGCATGGAGGGGCCTTCTTTGTGCTCTCTTCTGATCTCGGGCAAACCACCCTTAGCACAATTTGGAGCAGTCTCAGGGCTGCTCTAACTTGCCCCAGTGGCTCCCAAGTTACAGGATTGCCCTCTCTTGCCCCATGCCATCCCCTGGAATGCCGTTACCCAGTATAGGGGAAGGGAAAGGGACGTGCCAGCCCTCCTCCGGAGGATTCTCCTATTGTAGGGGAATCCTCAAGGTGGCTTTCAGTCCTTGCTGTGACTGTGCAAAGGGGAGGAGGCTCTGGCCCCAGCCTCGCAGGCTTTCCGAGCAGGGGGAGCTGCATGCTGGCATCAGGGATTCAGTGCTAGCTCCCTCCTGTGTGTGTAGCAAGTGTCCTTGCCTCGCCTGCGAGTGTTGTCAGAGCTTTGCTAGATTTACCCAGGGAGAGATTTGATGGGAAAGTTAAAGCCTAGACCCTGGCTCAAGCCGAGCAATTGTCACGGGGAGGAGCAAAGTTGGTTATCAGGGGGATGGCAAAGCCCCATTGGGGGCAGACATACACGGCCTGTGGAGCTGCACAGTCGAACGCCCTGGCCATGTCCTGGGCATGACACCCCCGCCCCGATGCACTGGCAGCCCCCACTTTCCTTCGAGCTCCTGTCTGGGATGGCTTGGCTCAGGCTCCCCCTCCAGCGTCCCGTTGCCACCCCCCAGCACAGCTGGCACTGGCACGTACCACAGAGGATTCAGCCCTGGCCTGACTCTACTCCCATTGAAGTCACTGGTCACACTCCCGCTGACTCAGTGAGAGCAGAGTTAGGCCAGTCTCTGCCCCATTCTCCAAGGATGGGGAGAAAAGATCCCTGAATTCAAAGCTCTTGTTCCCATGGCAGGCGTCCCCACAGGTGCCCGAGAGGGGGCTGAAGACACAAGCAGAGATCGCGCCAATCGCAATCAAATCCTCTGACACTTAGCTCAGAGTTAAAAGGAAACTGGATCACGGCTCAAGCATGTACATTGCAGACAGGAAAAGAGGGATTAAAGGATCGAGTTGCCACCACCCGCACCTGCCCATGGGAAGTGCAACCCGAGGACAGCTGGGACTGGCCAAAACATCGTCTGTTTCTCTTCTCTTCTAGCTACAGTGTTAAACCCACTGGCAATTGATGTGCTGGTAATTTCTGCTCTAACATTCCTACTGGTGGCCGTTTGCTAGGATCTCAGAGGACTTGCAACGGGCCTAGGGCCAGATCTTGTACCCAGGCTCAAAGAAGGGTGTGCGCACAAAGGTAGCTTTCAGACACCTTTATGCCTTCCTGATCCTGGAGCTGTCAGGCTGCGGTGCCCGTCCCTACCAACCTCAGTGCTGCTCTGTGTGATGCAGGCTGCAAACAGCCTCCCAGGACTCTTACAGCAGTTGGGGATTGCTGGAGTCCGGGGGCATGCCCCTTTCCCCTGGCCATGTCCCCGGGGCCAGAAATCAGGAGGTGGCACAGCTCAGGAGCTGTTACTGTGCCCCCCGTGCTCAAAGAGGAGCCTTCTACACAGGCCATATCTACCAGGCATATGCCAGGTATGTGCCAACAGCCTGGCATGACACCACTGCAGCCAGATAGAGCAGAGGGCACAGAATCTAGCCAATTGGAGTTGTATCTAATGGCCTTGATTGGCTTAGTTCGTGAAATGGGGATGGAGAAGCTAGTCAAAGACAGTCAGTCCTCCACGACTGTGCTCCTCTTCCCACGACTGTCCTCCCAATGGTCATGACTTCTGTGACAGGCCTGCCCAGGGCAATGGATTTTCATAGAAGGGTTTAAGAGAAAGTGGAGGCACTCTTGACAAACCGAGCCTGACTGGTCCCGGGGAATAGTCTGGGGGCAAAGGTCACCCCCTGCAATTGCCCCTATGGTGTTTTGTAGCATTTCTAGGAGCTGGACAAGAGCGATTTGGATACTTTCCCCCAGGCTCTTGTCCCGGTTCCTGATCTGAAATAACGAGTGATTTAGTTGGGGGTTGGTCCTGCTTTGAGCAGGGGGTTGGACTAGATGACCTCCTGAGGTCTCTGCCAACCCTAATCTTCCATGAGTGAAACAAAGATGCCAGGCCAGTGACAGTGGGGAGACAATGACCAGAAGTGGAAAGAACACGCTGAAGCTGCCCATGGTATTTGCCATAACCGAACCAAACCGCCAAAGGTGGAGGAAGCCTGGTTTGTGGTCAAGACACAGAATATGCAGCTTCAATTCTGGGCTCTGCCCCACACTCCCGGTGTGACCTCAAGCCAGTCACTTAGGAGCCAAACCCCTTCAGAGAATCTGAGCCTAATTCTACTGGGCCTTAGTCTCACTGTGCCTCAGTTCCCCATCTTGCAGATAATGATCTTTCCCTTGTTGGGGTGTTGTGAGGACAAATTCATTAATGCGTAGGAGCCGCTCTGACCAGGCGGATTTGTAAGGAGTGCCCACTGGCTCCTAATGTGCCTCCTCATGTCTAGATCTGGGAAAGTAGCTCCTGCAGCATCAGCTGCCCCCTTCCGCTCTCTGCGATAGTCTCTTCTGGTAACTCGGCCCTCCTGCCAGGTCCCCTTTTAGTCCACCCGTTCCTGGGTTACAAAGTCCCAGGACCACTGTCCAGATGCCTGCTCCAGACACTGATCTGTGCCCCTGTACCAGTGCCTGGGAGGGGACCCAGGGCCTGTCCCCTACACCAGGTTCCAGATCAGGGATCCTATAACCAGCAATCCAGCTCTGCTCAGTCCCTTCCCTGTTGCTGTTTCCCTGGGCTCCTTCCTCCCCAGCCTCTCTCCTTACCCGTGCCTGTTCCTGACCACGGGCTCCTATTCTGCTCTCTGGGGCTACCTCCCCCTTTCCTAGCCTCTTGTCAGACTCCTTACTCCAGAGTAGGATCTCAGGGTTTCCTCTCCCCCCTGGGATCCCCTCCTTGTCCCAGACAGACTCCCTCAGCCCAGAGAATCTGCAGCCTCCTTCCCCTGAAGCCATCTTCTGCTTTCAGACAGGCCTTCCCAGCTGGGCTTCACTCTCAATTAACCCTGGCCCTCCCTCTGGCAGATGATGCCAGGTGACCTAATTGGGCTCTCCGGCCCTCCTTAGCCCTATCAGGGCTGGTGTGGGGTACACACCCCATCACAGGATTGGCTAAAATCCTAGATTAGACAGAGAAGATCAACACCACTTTAAAAAAGATATGAATGGATGGAATTACCAAGACAATCAGCAGTAAATGAACACTTATTCCCTGATTAAAATCCTAAACTAGACCTGCTTAGTGCAGCTCCTTCAAGCATTTGTATGCAGCTACCTCTCCAGCCTACCGGAGCACAGACACACCTCTGTCACGTCTCTCTCTAGATTAGGCTAAATGGAGATCCAGCTAATTAGCCTCTTGGTCCACAAGGCTGAGGGACAAAGAAGTACTTAGATTGACAACTCCTGATTGCCACCGCTTTTGAAGAACCAACCCCACTCAAGGGGTTAGAGGAGAGGAAAGTGATCAGGAACAGTCAGCATGGATTCACCAAGGGGAAGTCGTGCCTGACTAACCTAATTGCCTTCTATGATGAGATAACTGGCTCTGTGGATGAGGGGAAAGCAGTGGATGTGTTATTCCTTGACTTTAGCAAAGCGTTTGATACGGTCTCCCACAGTATTCTTGCTGCCAAGTTAAAGAAGTATGGGCTGGATGAATGGACTGTAAGGTGGATAGAAAGCTGGCTAGATCGTCGGGCTCAACGGGTAGTGATCAATGGCTCCATGTCTAGTTGGCAGCCAGTTTCAAGCGGAGTGCCCCAAGGGCCGGTCCTGGGGCCGGTTTTGTTTAATATCTTTATTAATGATCTGGAGGATGGTGTGGACTGCACTCTCAGCAAGTTTGCCGATGACACTAAACTAGGAGGCGTGGTAGATACACTAGAGGGTAGGGATTGGATACAGAGGGACCTAGACAAATTAGAGGATTGGGCCAAAAGAAACCTGATGAGGTTCAACAAGGACAAGTGCAGAGTCCTGCACTTAGGACGGAAGAATCCCATGCACAGCTACAGACTAGGGACCGAATGGCTAGGTAGCAGTTCTGCAGAAAAGGACCTAGGGGTCACAGTGGATGAGAAGCTGGATATGAGTTGACAGTGTGCTCTTGTTGCCAAGAAGGCTAACGGCATTTTGGGCTGTATAAGTAGGGGCATTGCCAGCAGATCGAGGGACGTGATCGTTCCCCTTTATTCGACATTGGTGAGGCCTCATCTGGAGTACTGTGTCCAGTTTTGGGCCCCACACTACAAGAAGGATGTGGAAAAATTGGAAAGAGTCCAGCGGAGGGCAACAAAAATGATTAGGGGTCTGGAGCGCATGACTTATGAGGAGAGGCTGAGGGAACTGGGATTGTTTAGTCTCCAGAAGAGAAGAATGAGGGGGGATTTGATAGCAGCCTTCAACTACCTGAAGGGGGGTTCCAAAGAGGATGGAACTCGGCTGTTCTCAGTGGTGGCAGATGACAGAACAAGGAGCAATGGTCTCAAGTTGCAGTGGGGGAGGTCTAGGTTGGATATTAGGAAACACTATTTCACTAGGAGGGTGGTGAAGCACTGGAATGCGTTACCTAGGGAGGTGGTGGAGTCTCCTTCCTTGGAGGTTTTTAAGGCCCGGCTTGACAAAGCCCTGGCTGGGATGATTTAGTTGGGAATTGGTCCTGCTTTGAGCAGGGGGTTGGACTAGATGACCTCCTGAGGTCCCTTCCAACCCTGATATTCTATGATTCTATGATTCAAGGCAGATCCTAGCCCCGCCCTGGGTTTATCAGCTTGGAATCAAAGGCAGAAGATGAAACTGAAGTTGAAGCTAAACCAATTCAGACTGGAATGAAGGTGTACATTTTTAGCGGTGAGAGTAACTAACCACTAGAACAATTTACCAGGGGGCCAGGTGCATTCTACACTCCTGACAATTCTTAAATCAAGATGGGCTGTTTTTTCTAAAAGTTCTGCTCCCAAGAAATATTTTGGAGCAGGTCTCTGGCCTGGATCATACGGGAGGTCAGATTAGATTATCACAGTGGTCCCTTCTGGGCATGGAATCTGTGACTCTAGGAAATGATACACTGGCATCTTTGAGATGTATGACAGTGCTGCACATATCTGTCCATAGCCCTCTTTCCTCTATGGGTATCCCTCTTCCCTTTTTCCCATGAGCGTCTCCATTTCCCCAGTCTATAGTCCATAGTTCCAGGAGACATATTAGACCATATTAGCTCCAGATATACCAACATTTTGTCATCCCCAAATAAATCTCCAGCCCCCACCTCCCCGACACGTGCTCTTTCTCTCAGCACCCTGTGGGCACTAGGAAGCCGCAGCCAAGAATGAAAACACTCAACACAGTTTCATTTTGGACACCCTGGTAAGAGGAGGCCATTTGCAAGGTGTAATGAGAACACCTTTCTTGAATCTGTTGTGAGCAATGCTACATACTTTTCTATGCCAGGAGACGGTGAGTTTTAGATTAACTAGAGTTGGTCGGGGAAAGGGAGGGATTTAAATGCGGAAAATGTTGATGAAACGAGGGGAAAAAAACGTTTCCTGCAAAATTTTCAGTGAAAAATTTCAACTTTTTCAATTACCCCACTGCCCAAGCTGAAAACCAAACAATTTTTGAAACCGAAAGATGTTGTTCTCAGCCAAAACTTTTCAGGGTCTTGTGGCACCTTATAGACTAACGGACGTATTGGAGCATGGGTGAATACCCACTTCGTCGGATGCATGTAGCCACTACATGCATCCGACGAAGTGGGCATTCACCCACAAAAGCTCATGCTCCAATACGTCTGTTAGTCTATAAGGTGCCACAGGACTCTTTGCTGCTTTTACAGATCCAGACTAACACGGCTACCCCTCTGATACTTTCAGGGTGTTGTTTTTCCAACAAAAAAATGGAAACTTTTGGAATCAAGCTGACAATTTTCACCATAATTTTGGTGTAGTCAAAACCCCAATTTCTCATCACAAAAAGGCCTTCTCGTGATCTTTCAGAGCCTGGCTCCTGAGTTTTGAACGCTTGGTGTTGGCGATATGAGATCAGGCCCTTTGAAAGGGTTAAGGTCCCTCCTAGGACCTCAGGCTAAAGTTACCTTTGTGGTCTCTCTGTCAATAGTCCTGGAACATTTCCTATTGAAACAAGGAGCCCAATTCTCTCCCGGCCTCTGTTATCTATTATTGCTCTATCATTTCCGATGGAATTGCACCAAGGAGACATTGGGCCCAGCACTTTATACATATAAATAGCGGCTGAAGAAAGTAACAAAAGAGAACACTCTTTACCCCTGATCAGGAGCGATTTAATCTTAAATCAAGCCTTGCATTTTCCTGTGTCAGATGCTTGTGAACGATGTGTTGACAAATTGCTTTTTAATTTGCTTCGGTGTAATAGAGTAACGGGGGAAAGGTTATTTTGGAAGGGTCTTGGAGGCTCTCCTGTCTCAATGATTTTTCTACGTGAGTTCATCTGCTCTTGCGTGAAAATACGTGCTTGAGAAGAGAGCTGCTTTCACCGGGTGGATGGGCAGAAAGGCAGCTGCTCGCGGAAGCTGGTTTTCAAGGGGACCTGGACTGCATCTGAATTTCGTAGGATGGCTGCTACTGCAGCTAGCTAGCTTTGGATGCAGGAATTAAATGAGAATAAAATAGGGGGTGTTGGTGTGGGATGGGCAGCACAGGAATCTGGTGATGGGGGGCTTTCATTTCTGGACCAGCGCTTCCAATCTAGTCCAGTGGTGGTGATGACCAACCATCTGCTGGCTGTTTGGTGGCCCGTGGGTCGCAATACAGCACTGTCACAGTAAGAGGGTGGCCGAAGGTGACATGCTGTGGCTATTGAACCTAAGGGGCACCCATGTTCTATGAGTTCAAGTCCTGTCCTTGGCAACTTTCTGAGAATGTGTATTAGTGGCTCTTTGTTGCATTCAAAGAGGAACGGTGCTAGAGTGTTATCCTTGGTCTTGCAGCCCAGGTTCAACTCCCTGCTCTGCCATAGACTTTCTGTGGGACCATGGACAAGTTGCTTAGACCCAGAACCTCAGTTAGCTCCCATTGAAATCATCCTTTAAGATAGGATGGATGTATCTCAGATACTTGCTGTCCTGCAGTGGTACTGTGTCCTCCTTCTCTGCAATGTCTGGCTGTCTAGGGTGGATGCAGTCCTCAGGCTATGGCACTGCCTCAGAGAGCTTCTTGCTGCCAAAGGGGACAATCTGTGCCTATCCTGACCCATGTCCCCTCTGCCAGCTTTGAAATAAATAACTAGAGCTGCTCAGGAAATTTCCACTGAAATGTTTTTGGATGGACAATGTAGTTTCTGCAAAATTAAACTGTTCCATGGGAGAATGTTGGATTTGCAGAAATGTTTCAATATTTTGATGGGGGAAATTGCAACAAAATATTTCATTTTAAGTTGTGCTGACGTCAATCTCTAGCTCCACCTAAGCCACCTCATGGGAGTTGTAGTTTGGTTACCTTGGGCTCCCATTCCCTCATATGGATGGGACTCGCCTGATGCTTGGTGACGGCTCAACCAGAGGGAGAGGCGCAGGTGCACCATGGGAGATGTAGTCTGAACAGGGATCCTGGCCGGTAGAGGTAAATGGCGACATGAGGTATCCAGTAACTCAAGCAGTTCACATAGTTTAACATCCACCCAACTCAAAACGAAATGTTTTGTCATTTCCAAATCAAACATTTTTGGAGCCTTTCGTTCCATGAAAAGTTGTGACCTTTTTGACTTTTTGTCCTGATTCAGGATGAAAACAGTCAATTCTGAGCATTTCTTGCCGGATAGAAATCCTGTTTTCCAGTCAGGTCTAAAAATAAGAGAGCTGGTTCACAAATGTGGAAAATAATTGAGGGAACAATTTAATTGACACTCGCTTCCCCTGATCTTCACGGAAAATGTTCTCAGCCTGCTCTATAAAATAACAATAAAAAAAGAGAAGCAGCAGAGAAAATATGAACTAAACAAATGCATTACAAAGAACACAGAGAGTGAGATGACAGAGGAGAGAGAAAGACAGAGTTGTCAACATTTCTCCCATCACTATTTATCACATGGCATGTGGCAGGGACAAACCTCCCAGAATGCCCTGCTTTGCCTCGTGCTGATTGGCCGTGGCCTCACTTGTTTCACCGACAGCTCCCACACCATATGGCTTTGACAACGCTGGGTCTCAGAAGTCTGTTTCCAGCAGCTGCTCTGCTAATGGGTCCCTATTAATAGCGGGACTCTGGAAGGGCACCAGCCATGGCCTTTTGAAGACAAGCCTTTCATTAGTCAGATTATTTTAGGACCTTCTCTTTTATGGACAATAAGATGACCCAGTTGGCAATCGTTTGGGCTAAATTACTGCTTGCCACTGACATGAGCTACGTGGTGAGGTGCCGAATTGCTGACATTTAACTGTCATCAGAGGGCTCTGTGCCTACTGCTAATCCCAGGCAATTAGGGCACGGTCTACGTCGGCCATCAATATCCCAATTAATCAGATGCCCTAGGGGGGAGGGATAGCTCAGTGGTTTGAGCTTTGGCCTGCTAAACCCAGGGTTGTGAATTCAATCCTTGAGGGGGCCACTTAGGGGTCTGGGGCAAAATCAGTACTTGGTCCTGCTAGTGAAGGCAGGGGGCTAGACTCAATGACCTTTCAAGGTCCCTTCCAGTTCTAGGAGATAGGATATCTCCATTAATTTAATTTATACCCACAGTGAAGAGCTCATTCCATCTAGCAACACCTAGAAGAGTTCCGATATGCAAGACTTGGAGGAGCCCAGGTCAGGGCTAGCTGTGAGCTCCTCCCAGAGCCACGTCTGCTTGGCCAGTGTTCTTACACTAGCCCCTACAGCGCCTCCTGCTGGAAGAAGCTGGACTCAGGGTAGCAGCTGCGCTCTTCAGAGCTCACACTCCGACAGACTAGCTTTCTCTACAGCCGTGGTTTTCAACCTTTTTTTTCATTTGCGGACCCCTAACAAATTTCAAATGGCGGCGCGGACCCCTTTGGAAATCTTGGACATAGTCTGAGGACCGCCGGGGTCCGCGGACCACAGATGGAAAAGCATTGCTCTACAGCACCTCCTGGTGGGGAAAGGCTGGGATTGGAGCAGCTGGGAGCTCCTCATAAGGAGAAATCCTAGACAATTCCTCCCCGCACTTTCCGTGCAGCAGGATTCCCACACTGGCCTCGCCCCAGGGATCACCGGCCAGATGATCACCTGATGAGGCTTCTCCTGCATCCAAGGTCAAATGTGCTCCACCTCTTTTGCCCTCCCTGGGCTCCTGCTGTGCTGAGCAGCTTGCAGGGGGCAGGCCATGCCAGCACAGGGCTGGCAGAGTCCAGCCTGAGTACTGCAAGCGAGATCGGCTCTCGTCCCTGATGATGAAGGTTTAGAGCCACAAGATTCCTAAAGCCAGCAAGACAGGCCTGAGGGACAGGCGACAGTTACCTGCCCCAGATCCTTAGCAAGTATATTTCTACTGCTCCATCAACCTAGCTGGACTCATGGAGTCCCTGCATTCAAGAGCAAGCCTAATGAGAGTATGGAGTGTGCTAATTAAAACTGGTTTGCTCTCTGCAACAGGTGGGCCTCCTGGAGCTTAGGAAGCAGGAGACGCAGCAGCAGGAGTCCATTACCCACCGACGAGGTCCCCTTCCAATGGCACCAGTTCAACCCTCAGGGAGCCTGGGATGGCACCCAGCTGAGCAGATTGCAAAGGTGTGAAAAACACTGGCTTTAGCTAAAGAGACGCTGCAGGCAAAAATTTCTGACAGAAGTCTGTAGTCTTGCCAGTTCTCGCAACTTTATTGCAAGTCTCTGAACCAGGCTCACGATGTCTGATGTTTTAATTAAAGCCCCAGCTCCTGGATTCATGTGAGTAGGGACGAGTCTTTGGCTTCCATTTAAAACCCAAAAGTGAGTTTCTAGCCTTTGTGGTTGCCGATAAAAAATGGATCCATGGACACCCTAAAGGCACAGAGACCAAAATATTTTTAAACCAGTCTCATGGGGTCTGGCTTTTTGAGGTCTGGCTTGTGATTTTTGAAAGCTTGGGGTAGGAAATACTGTAAGTTAACTACACAAATGCACACACACACACACACACAGAAGCATGCATCTGCCATCACAAACCAGGTCATGACACAAGCCAACCTGTTGGTTCTTTCATATATTCATTAATATTGTTCTTTATTTGTATGATCATAGCATCTAGGAACCCCCGTCAGAAACCAGGTCCCCATGGTGCAAGGTGCTGTACAAAAACAGAATAAACAAACACAGTAGATAGTCTCTGCTCCAAGGAGCTCACCGTCTGAGTATAAGACAAGAGACAACAGATGGACACAGACAGCTGGGAAATACAAGGAAACAGTGAGATGATACTGGCCAATATGATAGCAGACCATCTGCTGTCAAGATTTCTGTAACCCTCGTGGAAGAGGAGAGCGTGCAGGAGGGTTTTTGAAGAAGGATAACATAGTATTGCCCGTTAGCTGGTGCATATTGCAGTCTCAACCTTGGCATCAAAGTACGTTTGTAAATGAGAGACTAAGCGAGGTGACATCTTTTATTGGACCAGCTTCTGTTGGGGAAAGCGACACACTTTTGAGCTACACAGCTATTACCTCACCCACCTTGTCTCTCTACTATCCTGGGACCACCGCGGTTACGACACCTTTACACAACTACACCCCTAAACTACAGGCACATATCTGTATACCTTTATACAACTACACACCTATGCTACACAGGCACATACCCCTACACCTTCACAAAACTATACTTCTATACTACAGGTACATACCCCTACACCTTTACATAACTACAGCCGTATGCTACAGGTACATACCCTGACACCTTCACACAACTACACCTCTATGCTATAGCCTCATATCTCTACACCTTTATGCTACTTTTCAAAAAGAGGCTGGAGCCGTCTGTCTTGGATGGTTTAGACACAACAAATCCTGCGACTTGGCGGGGGGTTCGATTAGATGGCCCTTGCGGTCGGTCCCTCCTAACCCTCTGGTTCTATGGTTCTGTGACTCTACTGCACCCCCGCAATACAGGCTCACACCCTTTCATCTTTACAGTATTACAGCATCCCCCTACAGGCACGCACCCCTCCATCATGACACTAATTTACCCTCGCACTACCGGCGCACACCCTGCACCATTACCGTATTGCACCCCTATGTTCCAGCTGCACACCCCTCACCCTCACTGGAGTGTGCACAACTCTCGCTGAGTGTTCTCGGATACGTCGATTGCCACCAGCTGAGGATCCGGCCCAACCAACCCGGATCCTCAATCAGTGTATCTCTGGAGGTAGGCTAATTTCCTCCAGCTGAGGAACTGACCACTCTTATCAGGACAGAACCAGAATCTTACTTAAGTGACCCAGCTACCGCTTCCGACCAGAATTAGCTCCAAGTGTCAAATGGGGCTCTAATGATACCTCCTTTCCCCCTCTTATGTCTGCCTTGGCTAGATAGCTTGTCAGTTCTTTGGCTCAGGGACGGTCTCTTTATACGTGTCTGATCTTGGCTCGGTTCTCTGGCCTGCCATATGTATAATAATAACATCAAACTTAGCATGGGGTAAGTGGGAGCTGCTCCAGTGAATGGCATAGCTTCACTCTGGCTAATTTGGGCCCTCCCCTCTCCAGAGACAACCCATGGCTGCCTATAGTGTGTGTGTGTGTGGGGCAGAGTGAGGGCACCAGGCTCCAGCAGTGTTACTGAGCATGCTCAGTACAAGCCAAGCAACAAATTGGGGGTGGGGGCACGTGACCCCCCCCATGCTGGCCACAATGCGTCACCTCTACTCCGCTCCATTTCGGGCCCCAATTCTGCCCTGACGAACAGCAGGATACATCTGGCCACTGGAGGCAGGTGGTTCACTCCGGGTTTCCAGCCAGAGCAGAACTGGGACCTTCGTTCTGCAACCAGACAGAGACGAAGCAAGCGGCCCATAAATAAAGCCAGCGGCGCGAACTGGGACCTTGCGCACAGAGCTGTTAAATATCACACGGGAGGGGACTGGATTTATCACCCTTATCACTTCCCAAGTCAATTACCCGCTCTGACTTTGCCCGGCTCCGTCATTCCTCTTGTCAAGGCCGCAGCTGGGCGAGAGGAGACGCTTCCTCTTTAATCAGCCTCTTGCCCGAGTGTAGATCAAGGCAGTGCCGTTGCCAGGGCACTCATCTGCATCACCCGCAAGTCTCCGCGCTGCCTTGGCGGGGGGCAGGCAGCCGATTCTTCGCCTCACCTCCGAACCTCTCCCGGGAGCTGCCGAAACAAAAGCAGGTGCTTTAAATCGGGGCCAGCTTGGTGAGGACCGAAAGTCATTGCTTCAGAGAGACAGGCTGGGCTTGTGTTTGGTGCCTGGTCCGTGCCCAGGGCATTTAGCGTTACCATAACACAGTATTAACAAGGCATTTGTCTGGGACTCAGGACACTTGGGTTCAGTTCCCCGCTCTGCACAGACTCGCTGCATGACTTTGGGCCCCAACTATACATACAATATGATGGGGGCTAATTTAGCTACAACTAATCAGGAAAGAGATCTTGGAGTCATTGTGGATAGTTCTCTGAAGACGTCCACGCAGTGTGCAGTGACCGTCAAAAAAGCAAACAGGATGTTAGGAATCATTAAAAAGGGATAGAGAATAAGACGGGGAATATCTTATTTCCCTTATGTAAATCCATGGTGCGCCCACATCTTGAATACTGCATACAGATGTGGTCTCCTCATCTCAAAAAAGATATACTGGCATTAGAAAAGGTTCAGAGAAGGGCAACTAAAATGATTAGGGGTTTGGAATGGGTCCCATATGAGGAGAGATTAAAGAGGCTAGGACTTTTCAGCTTGGAAAAGAGGAGACTAAGTGGGGATATGATAGAGGTATATAAAATCATGAGTGGTGTGAGAAAGTGAACAAGGAAAAGTTATTTACTTATTCCCATAATATAAGAACTAGGGGCCACCAAATGAAATTAATGGGCAGAAGGTTTAAAACAAATAAAAGGAAGTTCTTCTTCACACAGCGCACAGTCAACTTGTGGAACTCCTTGCCTGAGGAGGTTGTCAAGGCTAGGACTATAACAGGGTTTAAAGGAGAACTGGATACATTCATGGAGGTTAAGTCCATTAATGGCTATTAGCCAGGATGGGTAAGGAATGGTGTCCCTAGCCTCTGTTTGTCAGAGGGTGGTGATGGACGGCAGGAGAGAGATCACTTGATCATTACCTGTTAGGTTCACTCCCTCTGGGGCACCTGGCACTGGCCACTGTCGGTAGACAGGATACTGGGCTGGATGGACCTTTGGTCTGACCCAGTATGGCCGTTCTTATGTTCTTGTGGGCGGGTCACTTAATCGGTCATTCAGTTTTCCAATCTGTAAAATGGGGATAATGCTCCATCCTTCCTCCCACCCTGTCTGGCTTGTGTATTGAGATGTTGAGCTCTTTGGGGGAGGGCCAGTCTCTCACGGTCTGAGCAGCACCCGACACAATGGGTAACACTAGAGGCTAACGTTATGCAAACAATGAACAGCAAGAGTAATTACTCTCCCATGGCTGTCGGATGCCTTCCGTGAAATGAGTTGGGGTTTCAGTCAACTCCCCAATGGTATGGTGGCCCCATCACCCAAACTACCGCCACATGTGGCTGCGCTTATCTTCTTGTTGTCTGCATCAGCCGAGACACTTTGGATCTATTGGGCCATGAAGAATGAGCTCCCGTCTCAGCCTTTTGCTCAGGGTTGAAGCACCGTGGCAGGTGATGGAGGGAAGTGGTGCTTGTTACTGATCACGCACCCATTCTGCTGCCCGCCACGCCTTCCGGAGCCAGCTGTCGGGCACTCCCGCTCCCTGCGATTTGACACCCTTGTGTGCGAACCCACCGCAGCGGGTTTGTTTATGTTAACAAGCAATGGACTAATGAGGCTCATTTCCAGTCAGACCTGCTCCTTGTTCCTGGACACGTCCTCATGTCACTGGACATTGTTCCCTGCTCTCTCTGTTGTTCGACACGACGCTTCTGACAGGGGGACAGGCCTTTGCATTCGCTAATTGCCGACAGCGCTGCTCATTAGCTTTTCCCATCGTACTGGCAGAGCGAGAGTTGTTACAATGGCCTTCTTGCAGTTCATTTATTACAGGTTTAGATCCAAAAAAGGGTTATACCCCATATAAAAGCAACCCACCCTATATGGAATGGTCACATTTTGACTTCTTAGGGTATTACTGTAGCATCCAGGAGCTCAGCCGTGGGCCAGGACCCCGCTGTGCAAACCCATTTCTGCAGGAAGCTGGAAAAATATTTGGCTAGGCCTCATGCAGTGAGATGGATGGTCCCCTATCTACCGTCTGTGAATTATAATCAGGGGCTGCGAGGCAAAGCCACCCCGGATTTGGCTGCAGCAGAGCCCAGGAGTTTGAAAGAAGCCATCTTGGGCATTGTCCCTCTCTCAGGTCACATCTTATAACGTCTCCTGCCAGCCCGTAACTACTGGTCCTTGTGTCCTCACTGAATTCCCACAGAGACCTCTGAGATCTCAGAGGGCTGCCGCCATCCAATGCTAAACCCAGCTGTCTTGTGGGCAGGCAATGAAGTCACAGGGTCTCCCCCCACCCCGGGCCCTCAGCTGTTGACAATCCCAGCAGACGATAAGGAGACAGAGGCACGCTTTTGCCACTAGCGGGCGCTCTTCCAAAGGAAGGGCACATTTTGACTGGACATGCAGCGCTGCCCAGCTCAGCCCTCTGCCCGTTCCCCCGTCCTGTGCCTGGCGTCACCTCCACCCATTCGAGGCTCCCGCTTGTTGTCCCATCTGATCTGCTCACCAAGGCGAGATCTCCCAGGGCGGCTCATTGGCCACATGGTTAAGAATTCAGGGGCTTTGCAGGCATTCGAAGCTCATTCGCAACAGGTGGCCAGCAGGCGTCTCTCCTCCTGCTGCCTGGTGCGGGCTGTCAGGTGCGAGGCGCTGTGCCTTGCCGAACGCCTGGCTCGCCTGCCATCAGCCACCCACACTTGGCAACAGCTGGCACTGTGTCTGCCAAGGCAGAGGAGGAGGAGGGGCACGTGAGTGCAGCTGTAACAGCTGCAGCGTTCCAGACAGAGAACATGGGGGTCTCAGATCCCATGGAGCAGCATTTGGTGTCTCCTCTCCCAGCCCAATGGCTCGCCCTCGTGAACTCTCTTGAGGTGCTGCTGAGCACTGTTTCAATGCCAGCAACGCCCCACCCCAGAGCTGGCCGCATTTCCCCTCTGTAGGGAGTCCACAAAGTGCTTTTAGGCTTGTGGAAACTGATCCAGGTTAAGAATTCCCTCCTGGGATTCTCCACTTCCATAGTCACTGGATCTTGGGGAGGAGAGGAGGGGTAGAGTCCACCACTCAGCATGGTGGACTGGGCCCTGCTGTGGGGAGAACAGAGACCCTGAGAAGGAGGAAGCAGGGCATGCATTGGGGGACAGGAGAACGGAGGTGCACACAGAGCGGCTGACACGGGCGACCCTGCTGTGGGAGGAGGGCACACAGAATGAACCCTGGCTGGGGAGATGCAGGAGTCTCTGAAACAGAGGCAGTTGGAAGGGTGGCTCGCAGGGAGTTTGTGGGGTGGAATGGAATTGCACCCTCCAATTCGAAGGGCGTGAATACAGCTGACCTGGGAGCACAGCCATGCAGTCACTGCGGCTGTGCGTGGGGAATCAAACCTAGGCCCCCTCAGCGGCCGACACACAGCGCTTGGTTGTTTGAGCTGAGGCTGTAGCAGGCTGCTATGGTACCTAGAACCAGCTGCTGGGGAGGAGGGGTGTGAGCACATGCATTAAACCTGGGCCTTGCACAAGCAGTTCCTGGGTTGTGCGCACAGCTGCAGTGACCGTGTGTGCGAATGGCCGGTTGAACAGCTGTGCGCCCGCCATCACCGAGACTGCACAAGCGGCAGATGCACAAAAGTGCCTGGAGGCAGCAGGACTTGGTGAATGGGGCGCTGGGTCCGTCTGTGCACTGGTTGTTTGATGGTTTGTTCTCTGTGTACAGGAGAAGCTGGGCTGTGCGCCCCGAGTAGGCCTTGCACCTTTGCTCAGTGCCTTGCTAAAGGCTGTGAGGCTCTTGCCCTGGGACCTGGGATCCGTCCAGCTGTTCGAAGTCTGTCCATGGTTAATTGCTCCCTGGTGGTGATGGGAGGAGCTGAGCTAAGCTGGAAAAACTTGGTCTAAAAAGTCACTTGCTAGGCAAATTGGAGAGCCACAAGCAGAGGCAGCGAACAGGGGAGTTTTGGAGGGTGTTTGGAGAGGGAGTGTGAGAGGCTTTTCCTTCCGGGCCACCTGAGAGAAGAGACGTGTCAGAGTCAATGGGCCAGATCCCCAGCTGGTGTAAACCAGCATCGCTCCATCGGAGTCAACGCGCCAGATCCCCAGCTGATGTATATCAGTGTAGCTCTGTGAAAGCTGATGGAGCTGTGCTGATTTGCACCAGCTGAAGTCCTGGCCCATCATCTTTAGGTCCCATGGAGAAGGGGGTTCTGGTGCTGGGGAGGTGCCTTAGGACACCATCCGGACAAGAATCCCACCCTGACCCGTCTCTTTGATACCAGATACAGTCATTGATCTCTGAGCTATCGCCCTTCGCAAGGCCTTCTTCCCGCTCCTCAAGCCAGCCAGTTGCCAAGGGTTAACTTTGTGGCAGCAGCTTGGTTCTCAAAGGGTTAAGGCAGAAGAACCTGCCGGCTGAGTAATGAATTTCACTTTGCTCCTGTTTTGTAGTTATAAAAAGCACTAATTC
Source organism: Emys orbicularis (assembly GCF_028017835.1). Classification (NCBI taxonomy): domain Eukaryota; kingdom Metazoa; phylum Chordata; order Testudines; family Emydidae; genus Emys; species Emys orbicularis. Next base: position 21,482,037 of record NC_088699.1, on the reverse strand, counting down.
ATCCTAAATCTGCCTGAAAGAGCCTTACGTGGTAATACGCAGATAAGAAGACTTTATTTGGCTTAGCATTTAGAAAGTTTTATGTGTACAAATGGGCGAGGAGATTGGAACTGCTCCTTGTCTTTCTTTTTTTATCAGGGAAATCTGGCTGGATTCTCCCTGTATCCTACTGCCGGGAGCATACACAGAGAACCTCCCTGCCTCTTATCTTTCAGCAATAATGATTCTGATGATCTTCCACATTGCTCAGTGTAGGACGACCACCCTACTTTGGTCACCTCTGTCCTGGCAGCCCCATCATGAGGGATCCTGCCCTGACCCCGTGAGGGGTACTGTGAAAATTGTCTTTCCTCCGTCTCTCTGCTTCTGGGTGGTGCTCCATCATGAGCACACTAAAGAAGGGGTCAAACCCAGCCAGAATCTCAGCCCTTCCACTAACCATCAGCAGGTTGCAACCTGCACCTGGATCTAAATGTTGCAAATTGCTCCATTCTTTATAGCTATTATAACGGGCTAGACAGAACTCCAGATCTGACCAATGCCAAGCAATACTGGCTTTCAAATCTGGATTTGGATCTAGAGCCCAATTTGATGACTTGGGTTCATCTCCTTTTTTTCCACCTCCAGTCTCAGTCACTTTTCCACCAATTCCCCATGGCAGCATCTTCTCCGCCTGCTGCCTCTGCCTGGGAACCAGGGCTTGTAAAGGACTTTGAGATCTGTCGGGATAAAGGGTGTCATAGAGATGTAATTCATTTAGAACTGTGTGAATAATGGATTTTTTTGGTTCATTGGCCATTTCAACAGAACCTTTTGTTTTGCTTTGGGGCACTTTTTTAAAATTTAAAATAAAATAAAAAATAATAAAACTAAAGGACATTTCCAAACAAAAAGTCATTTTGAGGCGACAGCCTGAAATGTTTCATTTAGAAGATATCAAAATGGATTTTTTTTAAAATTAGTTTTAAAGGTTTTTTTGTGTGACTGAACCAGTTAGATGAAATTGACATGAATTGAAATGATTTGGTCAACCCAAATCTGCATTTTGTCACTGAAAAATGTTTCGGTCAAAATTTTTTGCTCAGTTCTAACTTGATTAGTATTATTCAGCATTCTCTGTAGATAAGTTGGCAATGGATCTATAAATGTAAATACGTAGTATTTATAGGACACTGATCACTGTAGAATGTAAAGGTTCGTCTACACTATGGGGGTTAGAGTGGCATAGCCACAGTGTGCTATAACCTCATAGTGTAGATGAGACTACGACATTGGAAGGGGTTTTTCCTTTGGTGTAGGAATGCTGTGACGGACTGGGACTGTTCTTAATGTGGTCTTTGAATGCTGACAGGGGAGTGTGGCTAGGATAGTCTGCATTGGGGGATGGGAGACTGACCGAGGGAAGCTACCTGAGCATGTAACATAAGAACCCAGGAAGGGGTTAGAGGCCAGGTGACACCTTTGCCTGGGAAACTGAACAAAGGCTGTGGGAGGGGTCGCTGAAGGGGAAGTTTCAGGGGCTGGCTGGTGGAATGGCTGGGAGGCAGACAGGGCTCTGACCTCCCAAGGGGGCTGTGGGGCCCTGGGACCCCAAGATGGACCTAACTGGGGGGGATCCTGTTGTCTGTGCCTGCAAGACCTGTCTTGGACGGTGTTCCTGTCGTCTAAATAAACCTTCTGCTTTACTGGCTGGCTGAGAGTCATGGTGAATCGCAGGAAGCCGGGGGTGCAGGGCCTTGTATCCCCCCACACTCCGTGACAAATGCCACCTTCTTGAGTGACAGTACTAGGTTGATAGAAGCATTCTGACAATGACCTAGCTAGATCTACATGGTGGGGTTAGGTTAGGAGGATTTTTCATACCCCTGAAAACTGCATATACGTCAACCTAAGTTGGAAGTATAGACATGCCTGAGTTGTAGAGGGCAGAGTCTCAACTGGTGTAGTCATTGTCAGTAGGGTGTACAATATGTCTGCACCACATTTCAAACCTATGCAAAACATACAGGTTTTTCATTATAAAAATGAAAAAAAAAAAAAAAAAAAACGGCCTGTTTGCCGAAAATGTAGCTAATACTTTGAATCAAAATGAGCCCTTCTTCAAGCAAAGATGCCATTTGCATAGACATGGGCAAAAGGCCATGTCTTTTGGGAATTTTTTAACATGGAAATCGTCCTTTGGTCTTATTTAGGAACCAGGTAAAATCCAGCATGTGTGTGTGAGAACAGGTGTGTATTTGTGAATGCACATGCCTGTGGGTGAATGAATGGGTACGTAGCTCAGCGACTTGAATGAATGTCTACACGTATCAGTGTGTCTGAACTGTTGTGTGTGTGTCTGCGTTAATGGATGCGTCACAGTGAATGAGTGCCGGTGTGTGAGGGTATGTGTTTTTGTGTGTGTGAGTTAATGGGTATATCATAGGAGCAAGGAGGGAGTCACAAACTCCTGATCCACTGGGGCTGGATTTCTTCTCTTTGCTGGATCAGCTTTCAGCCCCTCCTGGGACATAACAGACACATCTGACCATTGCTCTCAAACCCAGCTGGGCAGGTCCATTTTCCTGCTACTCAGAGGCGTCAGAGGGATAACCCTGGAGACTAAAGCCCTCTGCACAGCACAGGATGGCCACAAAGAAAACATCCTCTACTCTGCCCTGCCAAAGCATCTCACCCTTGGCCTGGAGTAATGAGACAGCAGTTAATTTCTCCTAAACCTACCTGTTCCTTGGTCTCTCTGTGAACAGCTAACAAGGGGGGTAATTAGCATTAACTGTAACGATTGGCTTATTGCTCTGATAAAATCTGGGCTGAGGGCCACCTCTTCATTTCATGAGTCAGGGCAGATAGGAACAGCTTTACTGACCTACGAATTCTGCTTTGTTTCTTCCATGTGAACTTTCTAGTATTGGTGCCGGAGCACAGTAGCTTAGTCCCCGTGTAGAATTACCCACTACATATGGAGCTTTCTCCTCCTGATCCTTGAATTTACTTACTGGGGCATTTGTATAACTTACCGGCAGTTAATAAGGCCTATGAAGTGTTCCTGCCAAAGGTTAGCGTAACTGCTATGAGATTGATCATTAGAAGCTGGAAGTTGGCTAAAAAGAATAAATACTGCAGAGTGGTCTTGGGGCCTGAGAGATTTGGCAAATTCAGAAAAGGTCAGTTATCAAATAAATGAGAAGAGATGAGAAATTGCAGGCAAAACGGTCCCTGCTTCTTGGAAATGTCTGATTGAGCAAAATGCTTGATGGGCTCTGTAATGGGTTCCGTTATCTTTTGTCTGTCAGTGTCTGGAATTAATTTCTGGGCTGTGAATATGAATGTCGCTGCAGAGTTCAGATCATATACCCCTTTAGTGTTAGTTAGACTGTGTCTAAACACAGACGTTAAAGTGGCTTAACTTTGAGTTGAATGCAGTTAAATTAACAATAATCAATGACTTATAGTTAATTAAATTCTTGGTTAAGAGTGGTTCATTTCAGTACTAAATGGAATGAATTTTGAACAAATGTTGAGATTCAGCAGAGACTTCAACAACCCCTTATCTCTAAAGGTCTCCAGAAAAGATGGAAATCTCTGGAACATGTGCTACTAATGAAGCTCCAACATCTGTCATGGCAGGTGTGTTATTCACAGCTGGGGGAACAAGCAAAGGAGCTGACCAAAAAGATCCCTCCATTAGACACTGCTCAGAGAGGGGAAACTTACGGGAGTTAACAACATAGAGGCCGTGCAAAGAGCAGCCTGGGATAGGCAGAGATGGCAGAGTCTGGCTTGTGCCCAAAATAATGTCTGATGGCACAAGATGGATTCAGATTATTTCAGTTTCTCTTAAATTTGTTCCTCCTCGATTTAGCTAAATCAATATAAGCCAGGCTGAAATTGATTTAAGAGTGCGTGCACAGCCATTTGCACAAGTTAAAACAAATGGATTTTAAATCATGCCTTTAGTTAAATGGGTGTAGACAAACTCTGTATTACTGGGTGAATTTCCACAGGGCTTTTCTTTCCATCTTTCTTTCCACCATCTTTCAAAAAACCAACCCACACAATTATTTAAAGCAAGAAAACAATGTCTGACAGAATTTCCTGTGCTGGCAAAAGTTTTCTAGGGAATGTTTAAATCTTCCTGTAGAACTGGACAGCAGAGACATAATCCTCTGTAGGTTTTATGGTCACTTTCATAGATCTCTATTGGAGTATATATGGATCTATATAGATCCCGTCGGTAGAGTCAAGGGGATTTTTCAATAAAGAGGAAAAATACATATACAAAAGCAGATTAGGCAGCCAGCAACATGACCATATTTCACAGTAAGGTATAACTATGGCTGTTTCTGTCTATCTCATGCACCTCTATCCATCTATCTCTTTATAATAATAATGACTGTGAAGTCCACTGAATTATTAAACCAATTCAGCAGATGTTTCCTCCGGCTCACAGTCCAGCACACCTTCCCCTTGGCCTGCAGGTGTTGCAATGCCAGCTCTGTGCTTACCCTGCAGGAGGCTGAGTGGCCCAGGATCTCAGTTTAGTTGGCGCGGAGGAACTGAAGCATGCTCCTTGCGGCTGGAGCGTTGACAGATTTTAGCGGCTAGCAACCAAAAAGCCCCGCAGAGCACGTGCACGTGGCGATTCTAAGAGGTTTATAACTCAGCCAAATCTAGATGTATTTTCACAGGGACAGAACTATTCGCCTACCAATGTCAAATTCCTGCTCCACGTCTTAGGCGCCAGAACTCTTTAAAGAAACGGCTGGAAAAATTCCAACATTGGCAAAACTACTTGTTTTCCCGCCTTCTGGGGAGCTGTTTTCACTGAAACTTTCCCCCAGAATCCAGCCCGAGGCAGAGCCCCCCCCGCGCCTGGAAAAATTCAGCCTGAATGGTTAAAGTTTGGCAAAGTTCTAAGCAACTAGAAATAGGATCCGATTGAAGAAATTGTTAGCAACCTTTAGCACAATTGCACTTTTGCCAGCTCTTGCTATAATAACTTAGTGTTAACTTGACTCTTTGCCATAGACGCTGTTACATATGTTTGTTTATTGTGAGAAATTCATCTTTTCGCAGCATGCTGAGAATTAATTAACGACCTGGGCTTTTCTGACCTTGGGATTCTAGCTCATTTTCACTTAATTGCTTTCAAACAATGCATCTTATTTTTTACTCCGTCCCCGTCACCGCCAAGGCCGGCACAGTCTCCGGAGGGAAGCACAAGTCAGCAAAAAGTTGCATTTTCCTTCCTTTCCCCCCCTTCCTTTGCTTGTTTTCTCATTCTCCCCATTATGCACCGTATGTCAGGCTCATTACGGATCTAAATATAAACTCATAAATAAAAACAGGAGCTGCAGGGAGGATTTGGGCTGGCGGAATGTAACAATTACCCGGCTTGGACTTTGGCCAGGGCACAGTGGTGAAAAGCGACATGGGATCTTAATTGCCACAAGTAGCCAAGCGCTGAGTCTGCCATCACATCTGAAAGACGACTCCTCCCGCGACAAAACGCCCCCTTAGCACCCAGCTGTGGTGTTGGCTTGGGGGCTGACTCAAAGTTCAGAGCGCCACCTACTGGAGGAGCTGTGCCACTTCTTGAAGCAACTGAGAATTCCTTTGGAGGCCTCTCGAGTTTTGAGCAACTCCAGAGAGAAAAGCTTAGCTCCTGAGATCTGGGGAGCGCATAGCCCAAGGGGATATGGCTGCGGGCCAAGGAGATGGGGTAAAGTTCACTGCATGGCTGTGTTACCTACACAAAAATCTGGTCTGGGGCTCAGTGACTCTAGCGACGGGTGTTGGATAGCTAGATAGATTCCAAGGCCAGAAGAGACCATTGTGATCTTCTAGTCTGACCTCCCAAATAACACAGGCCAGAGAACTGGCCCCGAAATAATTCCTGGTGCAGGTCTCATAGAAAAACATCCCGGTAGATCAGACTGTATAATTCCTCGTTCTTACTTATTCCTTTTGAGAGCAGAGGAAGGAGGATGTCCGAGTAACTGAGCGGCTCACGGTGGCCATTGAACCTGAGTAGCACCCATGCACTGTGAATTGAAGTCCTGCCCTTAGAGTGCATCTTGCCCATATAAGTCACTTTCTATGTACAGGCGCAGAGGGGGGATGGCCTAGTGGTTAAGGCACTAGCCTGGGATTGGGAAACCTGGCTTCGGTTCCCTGCTCTGGCACAGGCTGTCTGCGTGACCTTGAGCAAATCACTTGGGTTCTCTAAACCTCAGCTCTCCGTCTGTGCAATGGGGATAGTAGCACTGCTCTACCCCAGGTTATTGAGACGCTACGTGCGATTGCGAGGTGCTCAGACACTCTGCTGGTGGGAGCCCTGTTCGTACATAAAATAAATAATCCTTTCTGGCAGCCGAATGGACGGCTGTAGTTGGGTAATATACTGTAGCGCCTCCGGAAACCCTGAGCCTGTGGCCCCTTGGCTCTCACCATAACACTGCAAACCACAAAGCAGAGAAAGCATAATCCGACATTACACACAGCCTCGCTTCTGGAACCTGCTGCTCCGTAGCATCTTCACCTGCCACCTCCTCCAAAGGCCGATTCCAGATGAGAGCTGCAGGAGAAGTTCAACCGCTTCTCCCACAAATACAGAGAAACATGGCTCCCACCAGCCTCGTACGCTGCCATTCCTCCATTACCTTGGGTTCTAGGGTGACCAGGTGTCCGGTTTTTGACCGGAACACCCAGTCGAAAAGGGAGCCTGGCGGCTCCAGTCAGCATCACTGACCGGGTCATTGACTGTCTGGTTGGCGGCACTGCGCAGCGGGGCTGGCAGGTTCCCTGCTAGCCTCCGCACTGCGTGGCTCCTGGGAAGCAGCAGCATATCCCCTCTCCAGCTCCTATGCGTAGGGGCGGCCAGGGGGCTCCACACGCTGCCCCCGCCCCAAGCGCTGTCCCCACAGCTCCCATTGGCTGGGAACCACGGCCAATGGGAGCTGCTGAGTGGCACCTGAGGACGGGGCAGCTCACAGAGCCGCCTGACTGCGCCTCCATGTAGGAGCCGGAGGGGGGACATGCCGCTGCTTCCGGGAGCTGCTTGAGGTAAGAGCTGCCTGGAGCCTGCACCCCTGACTCCCTCCTGCGCCCCAACCCCCTGCCCCAGCCCTGATCTCCCTCCCGCCCTCCAAACCCCTCAGTCCCAGCCTGGAGCACCCTCCTGCACCCCAAACCCTTCATCCCCAGCCCCACCCCAGAGCCCGCACCCCCTCCCACACCCCAGCCCCCTGAGCCAGCCCAGTGAAAATGAGCGAGTGAGGGTGGGGAGAGAGAGCGATAGAAGGAGGGGGGATGGAGTGAGCAGGGGCGGGGCCTCGGAGAAGGGCAGGGCATGGGCGGGGCCTCAGAGGAGGGGTGTGGCGGGGCAAGTGCATTCGGTTTTGTGCGAGTAGAAAGTTGGCAACCCTATTGGTCCATGCCATAGCCTGGCCTCAGAGTGGCCTCTTCTGAGCAGCAGTTGGCCTGGGTTTATATCGCCTCATGAGTTTATTTTGACCTAATGGTTTATAGAGCCCTATGGCTTTATTTCAGCCTATTAGTTTATATGTCCCTATGGGTTTATTTTGGCTTATGGGCTTTTGTGGTGCTATGAGTTTATTTTGGCCTACTGGTTTATATGGACTTGTGGCAATATGGACTTACAGGTTTATTCTAGGCTATTGGTTTATATGAGCCTCTGGGTTTATAGGTGCCCATGGGTTTATTTCGATTATTCTGAGCAGCTCTACCGTGAGGCCCCATTTCCCTCTTTGCTGGAGTTTGCTGACAAATTTCCATCGAAATGTTTCCTTGATGGAAAATGCATTTTGGACAAAATTAGAAATTTTCACAGAAAAAAATCAGTTTCCTTTGAAAACGTTCAGGTTTTCATCCAAAACCTGAACCCCGCTAAACAGTCCCACTTTGGGGTTTTTGGGGTTTCTCCATGAAAATCAGTTTTCAGTATTGATAAAAGTGAAAAAATAATTGTTTTCATTGACATTTTGCACGTACAAAAACCAAATGCTTTTCCCGATCAGCAATCATTCTAGCTTATTTAGATCCTCCCTATTTGACAATCAAAGCTCCTGTGCTGGAATATTTTGCTATTCAGGAACAAGTATCCAAAAATAAGAGAAGAAGAGGATGATCCAACAGTTGAGGCAGTAGCTTAGCTCTTGTGAGAGCTAGGGTCTCTTCCCTGCTCTGCTGAAAACTTCCAGTGGGACCTTGGGCAAGTCAGTCAGTCTCTGTGCCTCAGTTTCCCCATCTGTACAATGGGGGCAATAGCCCAGCCCTGTTTCACAGGGGTGTTGTGAAAATACTGTTGACTTATAGACTAGGCCTGTGTTAGACCTCATAACTTGCTTGGGAAGCGAGACTGCCATGATGCTTTGCAGGGGTGGCTAAGAGGTGGAATTTTACTAAGTAGTAGGCAAATGAGTAACCTTTAACCAACATGTAAGTTGTTTTGCTAGGAACAAAAAACCTAAGCAGTGTTCTAACTGCAAGAACTAATGGATGTTAAATTAGCAATAAAGTCAACGTATTTATCAGAAAATTTCTATCTATCTATCTATCTAAAGGGTGTAAACAATTGATCAGCGCCAGATGCTGCCCAGACAGTTACAATGTTATGAAATATGATGGGAAGTTTTGGAAGCCGGCTAGAAATAAGGATAAGTCTTTACATGAAAGAGGCACTAACCAGGATTAAAGGATAACCAGGATTAAAAGATAAAGCTTTTGCGAACAGGGGCTGCGAGCTTTTGCGAACTGGGGCTGCTAACAGGGAGTTTCGCAAGGGAGTTCTCCAGGTGAAGGAGGAGCAATACAGCACCCTTTTGGGCGGACAGGGGGCTGCAGACGGGAGTTTGACAGAGGGAGGCTTACGATGGTTAGGAAGACCCGCAACACCTGTGCCAGCACTGCTTCTGTCTCCTCCACCTGCGCCTGTAGCCAGACAGAGCGCCTGAGCATGGATGCTTCTACCCAGATCCTGGTGTGGTTTTGCAGAGGCTGTAACTTGCAATTTCCACTTACTGATATCCAGGCTTGGGGGACCATCCAATGTGAAAGGTGCCTGCTGGTGGAATCTCTCAGGCAGCAGGTGGGAGAGCTACAGGAGGAGGTGGCTAGGTTGAAAAGCATCCGAATCCACGAGCAATTCCTGGACAGTGTCCATGTGGAGACAGCTGAGGTAGCTGTCCCAGTACACAGGACTGCTGATACACCACTGGTGGAGGAGGAGATGGCTCAGGGTGGACACTGGCAGCTGGTTACTTCTGGCAGCAGGCAGTGCTCCACCCCTGCTCCGAACCCTCCCGCTGTGGTAATAGGTAACCGTTATGCTCTTCTTGATACAGGAAAGAAGGCATCACCCCCTACAGTAAAGGAGGAGAAGCCTCGTACCCCTAAGACTGGGAGGTCTGCTGCCACCACTGCGAATAGGAAACGTAGGGTAGTGGTGGTCGGAGACTCTCTGCTGAGGGGGACGGAGGCGCCCATCTGTCGCCCTGACATTTCATCTCGGGAGGTATGCTGCCAGCCGGGAGCCCGTATCCGAGACGTTATGGAGGCATTGTCGAGGATTATCCAGCCCTCTGACTACTACCCCATGCTACTCATCCATGTGGGCACAAATGATACTGCGCGGTGTGACACTGAGCGGATCAAGAGTGACTACAGGGCTCTGGGAGTACGGGTGAAGGAGTTTGGAGCGCAGGTGGTATTCTCTTCGATTCTTCCTGTCAAAGGTAGGGGCCCGGGCAGAGACAGATGCATCATGGAGGTGAATGCCTGGCTGCGAAGATGGTGTCGCCAGGAGGGCTCTGGCTTCCTAGACCACGGGATGCTATTTGAGGAAGGACTGCTAGGCAGAGATGGCGTTCACCTTTCGAGGAGGGGAAAGACCCTATTTGGACACAGACTGGCTAACCTAGTGAGGAGGGCTTTAAACTAGGTTCGACGGGGACAGGTGAGCAAAGCCCGCAAGTAAGTGGGAAACATGGAGACCTGGGAAATGGGTCGGAAACGAGAGGGAGTGTGGGCTATATTGGCAGAGAGAAAGGAGGGTCAGGACAAAACTGGGAGGAAAGATCAAACCAGTATCTTAGATGCCTATATACAAATGCGAGAAGTATGGGTAATAAGCAGGAAGAACTGGAAGTGCTAATAAATAAATACAACTATGACATTGTTGGCATCACTGAAACTTGGTGGGATAATACACATGATTGGAATGTTGGTGTGGATGGATACAGCTTGCTCAGGAAGGATAGACAGGGGAAAAAGGGAGGAGGTGTTGCCTTATATATTAAAAATGTACACACTTGGACTGAGGTAGAGATGGACATAGGAGATGGAAGTGTTGAGAGTCTCTGGGTTAGGCTAAAAGGGGTAAAAAACAAGGGTGATGTCTTGCTCGGAGTCTACTACAGGCCACCTAACCAGGTGGAAGAGGTGGATGAGGCTTTTTTTAAACAACTAACAAAATCATCCAAAGCCCAAGATTTGGTGGTGATGGGGGACTTCAACTATCCGGATATATGTTGGGAAAATAACACAGCGGGGCACAGACTATCCAACAAATTCTTGGACTGCATTGCAGACAACTTTTTATTTCAGAAGGTTGAAAAAGCTACTAGGGGGGAAGCTGTTCTAGACTTGATTTTAACAAATAGGGAGGAACTCGTTGAGAATTTGAAAGTAGAAGGCAGCTTGGGTGAAAGTGATCATGAAATCCTAGAGTTTGCAATTCTAAGGAAGGGTAGAAGGGAGAACAGCAAAATAAAGACAATGGATTTCAGGAAGGCGGATTTTGGTAAGCTCAGAGAGCTGATAGGTAAGGTCCCATGGGAATCAAGACTGAGGGGAAAAACAACTGAGGAGAGTTGGCAGTTTTTCAAAGGGACACTATTAAGGGCCCAAAAGCAAGCTATTCCGCTGGTTAGGAAAGATAGAAAATGTGGCAAAAGACCACCTTGGCTTAACCACGAGATCTTGCATGATCTAAAAAATAAAAAGGAGTCATATAAAAAATGGAAACTAGGACAGATTACAAAGGATGAATATAGGCAAACAACACAGGAATGCAGGGGCAAGATTAGAAAGGCAAAGGCACAAAATGAGCTCAAACTAGCTACGGGAATAAAGGGGAACAAGAAGACTTTTTATCAATACATTAGAAGCAAGAGGAAGACCAAAGACAGGGTAGGCCCACTGCTTAGTGAAGAGGGAGAAACAGTAACAGGAAACTTGGAAATGGCAGAGATGCTTAATGACTTCTTTGTTTCGGTCTTCACCGAGAAGTCTGAAGGAATGCCTAACATAGTGAATGCTAATGGGAAGGGGGTAGGTTTAGCAGATAAAATAAAAAAAGAACAAGTTAAAAATCACTTAGAAAAGTTAGATGCCTGCAAGTCACCAGGGCCTGATGAAATGCATCCTAGAATACTCAAGGAGCTAATAGAGGAGGTATCTGAGCCTCTAGCTATTATCTTTGGAAAATCATGGGAGACGGGAGAGATTCCAGAAGACTGGAAAAGGGCAAATATAGTGCCCATCTATAAAAAGGGAAATAAAAACAACCCAGGAAACTACAGACCAGTTAGTTTAACTTCTGTGCCAGGGAAGATAATGGAGCAAGTAATTAAGGAAATCATCTGCAAACACTTGGAAGGTGGTAAGGTGATAGGGAACAGCCAGCATGGATTTGTAAAGAACAAATCATGTCAAACCAATCTGATAGCTTTCTTCGATAGGATAACGAGTCTTGTGGATAAGGGAGAAGCTGTGGATGTGGTATACCTAGACTTTAGTAAGGCATTTGATACAGTCTCGCATGATATTCTTATCGACAAACTAAGCAAATACAATTTAGATGGGGCTACTATAAGGTGGGTGCATAACTGGCTGGATAACCGTACTCAGAGAGTTGTTATTAATGGTTCCCAATCCTGCTGGAAAGGCATAACGAGTGGGGTTCCGCAGGGGTCTGTTTTGGGACCGGCTCTGTTCAATATCTTCATTAACGACTTAGATATTGGCATAGAAAGTACGCTTATTAAGTTTGCGGATGATACCAAACTGGGAAGGATTGCAACTGCTTTGGAGGACAAGGTCATAATTCAAAATGATCTGGACAAATTGGAGAAATGGTCTGAGTTAAACAGGATGAAGTTTAACAAAGACAAATGCAAAGTGCTCCACTTAGGAAGAAAAAATCAGTTTCACACATACAGAATGGGAAGAGACTGTCTAGGAAGGAGTACAGCAGAAAGGGATCTAGGGGTTATAGTGGACCACAAGCTAAATATGAGTCAACAGTGTGATGCTGTTGCAAAAAAAGCAAACATGATTCTGGGATGTATTAACAGGTGTGTTGTGAGCAAGACACAAGAAGTCATTCTTCCGCTCTACTCTGCTCTGGTTAGGCCTCAGCTGGAGTATTGTGTCCAGTTCTGGGCACCGCATTTCAAGAAAGATGTGGAGAAATTGGAAAGGGTCCAGAGAAGAGCAACAAGAATGATTAAAGGTCTTGAGAACATGACCTATGAAGGAAGGCTGAAAGAATTGGGTTTGTTTAGTTTGGAAAAGAGAAGACTGAGAGGGGACATGACAGCAGTTTTCAGGTATCTAAAAGGGTGTCATAAGGAGGAGGGAGAAAACTTGTTCACCTTAGCCTCTGAGGATAGAACAAGAAGCAATGGGCTTAAACTGCAGCAAGGGAGGTCTAGGTTGGACATTAGGAAAAAGTTCCTAACTGTCAGGGTGGTTAAACACTGGAATAAATTGCCTAGGGAGGTTGTGGAATCTCCATCTCTGGAGATATTTAAGAGTAGGTTAGATAAATGTCTATCATGGATGGTCTAGACAGTATTTGGTCCTGCCATGCGGACAGGGGACTGGACTCGATGACCTCTCGAGGTCCCTTCCAGTCCTAGAATCTATGAATCTATGAATCTATAAGGAACTGGGCTACGTACTCAACCCGCGAGCAGTTAACCAGCACCATAGTGGGCTGGGAGAAAACTGTCAGACCACTGCATGGATTTGCTTCTCCAGATCGCTGGTAGCTATGATTACACCTCTTTCTGTTATGTGCTGTCTAACTAACTGATTAGTCCAATCAAAACCGACTTCTTCGAGGTCTTCTAATAATTCAGCTGATTTAAACTCAAGGAAACATTATTTTTTAAACATATAATTGGAATTATGATCTGTTTAAATTGCTCATTATTAATTAATTATTGGTTATCGATTATTGATTCCTGATTGTTGATTTGCAACACGTCACAGACTGTGAAGTGATTTGAGATCTCCTGATGAAAAACGCTATATAAGAGCTAGCTCGTATTATTATTTATTATCTCTTGGGATACGTTATTAACTGGAGTGGTGCCATCTGAATCCAGCTGTCAGCTGAGTGTCACCCTCGCCAGCCCTAACTCTATGAACCCCACCCTCCTCCGCTTCCCTGGCCCCACACCCGGCCCGGTCAGCCTTGGCTAGATTGGTTGTCGAAACGAAACTCACTCCAACTCCAGTCTTAATCTGAACCCACCAGCAGGAGAGGCAGCCTCCTCACCCGCGCCCCTCCCCTCAGCAAACCGTTTCAGTCACAGAGTACCGAGTAAAACACTCAGCTGACAGAGATAATAACTACTCGGCAGGCAGCCGGGGGCTCCTCTGGGCTTTCCGCTCCCTGTGCCCTTAATCTATTTTTTATGGAGACTCCTCAAGCAATTTAAACCTTTTCACGGCCAAGGAGCTTTCGACTTGGGCACCAGAACTTGCTTTCTTTCCCCTTTCCCCTTCCCCACTCGTCTTGTTTTCGATTGGCTCTTTCCATCCCCAGCCATCTGTTTATGCCTCTGGAACATCAAACCTGCAGGATAATTTGCGGGGTGGGGTCATAAGAATGAGGCTGATGGGAGGGGAAAGCCAGAGAGAGACAGAGGAGACTGAGATAGATAGATAGATAGATAGATAGATAGATAGATAGATGGGGGAGGGATAGCTCAGTGGTTTGAGCATTGGCCTGCTAAACCCAGGGTTGTGAGTTCAATCCTTGAGGGGGCCACTTAGGGATCTGGGGCAAACATCAGTACTTGGTCCTGCTAGTGAAGGCAGGGGACTGGACTCGATGACCTTTCAAGGTCCCTTCCAGTTCTAGGAGATAGGATAGGATAGGATAGATAGATAGATAGATAGAGAGGATCTGTGGGGATAGATATCTAGATAGATAGATGCTGGGTGTGTATGTAGATAGATTAGATGATGTAAGGGATGGATCCTGCCACGGGCCCCCTCTGAAGGGATGGATCTTGGCCATGGGGTCTCTCTCCAAGTGGATGGATCCCAGCCACATGACATCTCTTTCTGAGATAAGCTACTCCTACCAAGACAGAGCCCATTCTCTGAGAGGGTCGTACAGACCTGTTTCCGAGCCAGCATCCTAACCGTTCCCTTAGCTGTCAGTCCTCAGCTGCTGGGCTCCAACTCCTAGAACAAATGAAGCTCCATTCTAATCGACTTGGCTCAGCTCTGTCACCACTCCCCGCCCAATCCATTGCAACAGCCACCAACAGGCTACTTTGAGCGGAGCGCCTTAGCCAGCCTGGCACCCTGCCTCCTGCACACTGCATCCTTCCCCTCAAACGGTCCTGGCCACGGATCGCCAGCTGAGAGGAGAAGGTTGGGATTCAGGTGCCTGCAGCCATGTCTGGCCCCAGAAATCAGTGGAGCCGTCACATCTCTTGACACTCCACAGCCTCCTACTGCGAGGAAGGGAAATCACATTAAACCAGAGACGCTTCTGCATCTTATCTCCTCCCTTTGATGAAAGAGAAAAGCTGAGACACACTAGAAATATGGTTCCCTCCAACCCCCCACCGCCCCCGTTCCGATCTCATAAAGAATTGCCAGAACGAGCATAAATGCGAATAAAGTTTAAATCAAGCAATTATTTCCTTAATTCCTCTTCAAACTCCGAGTGCGCTGAAATGGCTGGAGGGTGTTTTTTCCCTTCCCCTCCCCCTTCACTGGGTTCTAATTGTGTCGTTAGTAATTAATGACTTCGAGTGGAGACATTTTATTTTTAATTAAAAGAAGAGAAGGAAAAGCCATCCATCTCGTGGCCTTTACTCCGCGCGGTATTTTATTGGGGCCGCCATGCTGCCGATCACAGATACCGCCTCCTAG
This sequence comes from Emys orbicularis, assembly GCF_028017835.1. Lineage (NCBI taxonomy): Eukaryota > Metazoa > Chordata > Testudines > Emydidae > Emys > Emys orbicularis. The sequence continues at coordinate 21,466,833 of NC_088699.1, read as the reverse complement.
TTGCGGGAGGGGCGGGAGGGGGTTCGTGCGGGGGCGTCTGTGTCATTCTTAGCATGGCACGGAGAGCTTGTATTTATTCCACACGGCATCCACCCCACCCCCCACCCCCGAGCGTCACGTGCCTTCCCCGGTATCTGCCGCTCTCATGGGAAAGAGGCCTAGGATTGAGTCTCATCCAAACCATGCTGGAATTTTGGGGGAGTTCCCTGTCACATGATGGAGACGGGCGTATGGCAACGAGGGGCCGTCTTAATGACCCTTCACCAAGAGCTGTCCCCAGAGCCCCAGGAAGACAGTGTCTCCATTTCTCTAGCTAGCACCATGCCAGACACGTGGGTCAGGCCTCCCCACTGCCAGGCTCTTGCTTGAGAGTGAACCAGAGTGGGGGCGTCACCTCAGCTCTTGGCTCCTTGAGGAGCCCCTGGCTGGCTGGATCATGGAACAAGGTGACGGCGGAGGGGATTTTCCTGAGTCACAGCAACAGACACTCGTTAAAGCCGTGAGACAGGTGCCTCTGGGGGTGCCGTGCTGTGAGGGCAGTTACAGGAGCCAAGGGTGGAGGCGGGGCAGAGACAGAGCCTTGGCAGGCAGCAGAGCGGGAGGCAAGCATGTGATGGCCACCAGCCCCGGGGACCTCCACAACTAGCAATGTGAATCGCTGCAGCTTGGCCTAACCACCCTGGGAGCAGCCAGAGACTCCTAACCTCCTGCCTGCGACTCAGAGGGGGACACGTAACACACACACGCACGCCGACGAGGGGTCCCTGCAGGCTGCGTAAGGGGAGAGCAGGGGGAGGGAAAACCGGCCCCTTTCCCCTGTATATCAGCACCTACATGAGCCCTCTGCTGTTGTTAGTGACCCAGGGCTAGGGCCTCAGATTGTGCAGATCGACACCGGCTGGGGATCAGGCCTGTTGACTTCAATGGGGCTACCCTGATTTACACCAGCAGGGGATAAGGCCCCGTTTCCCGAGGGAGTGCCAGCCCAACCAGCCGCAGGTCTGCGGGGTCCCTCACAGAGTGGAGATAGAGAGTAGCAGTGATGGCCCTCAACTCACAACCCACACGAGCACGTCTCCTAGAGGCAGCAGCATCAAGGAAACATTGCAGGCTGCCGGGCAGACAGCTTCCCTTACAGGCCGCTCTGCCGACAGAGCTCCGGTACCTAGCCATGTCCAGGGATAACGGGCAGGCACCTTTCACGCACAGCGGCTGGGCAGAGGTGGCCTAGGGAGAGGGATGCTGCTGTTGGGGTAGATTCATCGGGGGGACTCATGCTATCACAGAGACCATGAATGATACAGGTCTCTGTGCCCTTAAACACATGCTTAGCTTTAAGGGCACTGACTTCAGTGGGACCCGCCTAAAGTTAGCTGGGTGCCCAAGTGCTTTAGGGGAGCGGGGACTTCAGTGCACTGGAGTTTCTCCTCTAGATACTGAGGTTTCTAAAGCTCTTCTCATGTTGTCAGCAGCCCTTTGCTAGAAAGTAGCAGGCCATTGTGGTTGCTGGAACCAGCCACTAGCAGTGACATAACCATGTGGACTAAGTGAGTGTCTGTTACATTTAGAAGACCAGCTCCATTCCCCTCCAGGGGCAGGTTACATGTGGAGCCCCCAGGAGAGAGAGCTGCAGTTAGATTTTCCAGAAGACCAGACTTTCCCCAACCATCTGGTGACCTTTGGGGAGGAGCCCACCCTGAAGCCAGTAATTGGAGCTTTGGCTGTGCCACGGCCAGGTATCTGGCTGCACCCCACTTCCTGACTCCTTGCAGCAGGGTGGTCCGTGCCTGGCCTGGCCTGTGGGAACTCACTATGGAGAAGCATTCTTTGTAGAAATGCCGCCTGACGGGAAGGGGTTGGCTTCAAAAAGCCTCTCCACTGTCAGCACCGCTGGACACTTCCCGTTGCAGTGTCGGACATGGCCAATTAGGCAGCCCCCGAGGAGCGATATCTAATTTCAGGCTCCGTGAGCTGTGACTGTCTCCTGGATAAGAGGTTCACGCCGGAGCATGAACTATCTCCTCTGGCAAATGGGTGATTATTCCTCCAGCGGACAGGCGCCACTCCACGCCAGTCAAGGCAGAGCTCCATTTGTCATTGTTTGCGAGGGCCGGAGAAGAGGGCGTCGCGTTGAACAGAGATTGATTGCCTAGAGTCTGGCTGGGCTGGGCGGACGGCATTGGCTCTCGCTGATGGCGAATTATTACATGGTTTTGATCTTGCTCTCTGTCCATTGGAGCGTAGCCCTCCAGGATCCCAATCTCCCTGCACCAGGGTAAACAAACTCCCAATCAAAGGGCATGACTCTTATCCTTCCCTGGGGGAGTTGGGCCCCGAGCTATCCTATCCAGGGCAAAGCTGAGCCATTCATTTGGGTATGATCTGCTCTCCACTTCCCTCAAACGCTGCTGTGTCCAGCCCCAGTTCTTTCAGGGGACTCACAGAACATGCAAAGGGCCCACCAAAGACAGCTACGGTTGCTCTGAGAACATGTAACCTGGGATGGTCAAATACAGCCCTGGGCCGAGGTTCTACCATGTTCCTACAATCCCCTCTGATGAGAAGATCAAGGAGGGTTGGGAGAAAAGGCTTTAACCTGTTTGGCCCGAGTAATGGCATGGAAGAAGCGATGATCAGCCACTTGCTGAGGACACAATTATTTATAGCATGTTCATGAAAGCCTTGGAGGAGCGTGAGGCCCTTTGGAGGAAGCTGCCTGCCCATCGCGAGTGATTGGGGACATGATAGCAGATGCAATTTGGTACAGAAAAGTGCGAGGTAATGCAGGCTGGGAGGAATAATTTAAATGACTCTGATGGATTCTGAATTAGCTGCAGATGCTTTAGAAAAAAGCTTACACGTCATTGTGGGCAGCTCAGTGCAGATACCTGCTCAGTGGTCAGTGGTGTTAAAAAAGCCCAGTCACCACGCCAACATCAGGAGGCTATAAAGGAGTGGATAGAAAATAACACAGGACGTTTCAGAAGGCCATTATATGAAATTGATGGTTCATCTTGAATACCGGGTTCAGCTCTGATCACCTTGCCTCAGAAAATACATGCCATGGAAGAGAACTGGAGAAGGAAAATGGAAATGATTAGCCATGCCTTTGAGAGGCACCCGAGGAGGAGAGATTGAAAAGACTAACTTGATTTACAAAGGTGCTGAACATCTGTAAATTGCTCAGCAATGGAAGTTGCAGGTGCTAACGCACCTTTGGACACCACGCTTTCAGGCTGTCGAGTTTAGAAAGGAGTAAGAGGAGATATGAGGGAGGTAACTACATACCATAATGGATGCTGTACTGTAGCAAGGCAGAGATTCCAATCACCCTGCCTGAGAATCCAATAACAAAGGGCGGGGGGGAGGATCCAGGCGGCGGCCTGGATGTTAACCTGTGAACCTCACTGCCTCTGGATGTTATAGAGGCAAAGGATTCAGCAAGATTCAAAACAGGATTAGACCCATAGGAATAAGGATAGCAATGCCAGTGGCACCTTCTGGTAGGTAGGATCGGTGGTGGATTAGCCACTGGGCCAATGGGGCCCGTGCCCAGGGGCCCCAGCCAGTTGGGGGGCTCTTGGAAAACTGAGCACCCCTGCGTCCTGACCTGCTCCGCCTGCCCATCCGCCCAGCGCTCCTGCTGGGGAGTGGGGTCAGGGCTTGGGGGCTTCCCCCACTCCCCAGCAGGAGTGCTGAGCGGGTGGGCGGAGCAACCCCCCACACTCCGACCCTGCTCCCTGGAAGGAGCGCCGGGTGGGTGGGTGGATGGAGCAGCCCCCGCGCCCCGACCCTGCTCCTTGGCAGGAGCACCGGGGGGAGCTGCAGTTGGAAGGGCCTCCACTTGCTCTGGCCCAGGGTCTCACAAACCCCTAATCCTCCTCTGGTTAGGATAGCGTCACAAGGGCTCTGCTTCAGGATATGAGCTGATCAGCAGCTGGGGTAAGGGAGGCATTTCCGCCCATGCAACATTCATAAGCCGGTGATGCTTTTCTCTGAAACCTTCAGTGTTACTAGGCCACCCCTGGAGCAGGATGCAATCATCAGCATAGTACTTAGGGTTACCATACGTCCGGATTTTCCCGGACATGGCCGGCTTTTTGGGCTCCAAATCCCCGTCCGGGGGGAAATCCCAAAAAGCCGGACATGTCCGGGAAAATCGGGACATGCGGGGCCGGCGGTGCTGGGCCGCGGCCGGGGGCCGGCGGTGCCGAGCCGGGGACCGGGCCGGCGGTGCCGAGCTGGGGGTCAGGGGCCGGGCCGGGGACCGGGCCGGCGGTGCCGAGCCGGGAGCCGGGTCCTGAGCCGGGGGCCGGGCCGGGGACCGGCAGTGCTGGGCGGGCCGGGGGTGCTCGGCCGGGGACCCGGGGGCCGGCACCCCAGAGCCCGAGCCGACCCAGGCTGGAGACGCCGGGGGGGGCAGACTGGGTCGCGCCTCCTCCCCGCACACTCCCCTTACCTGCTTCAGGCTTCCCGCGAATCAAATATTCGCGGGAAGCAGGGGAGGGGGCGGAGTTGGGGCGGGGACTTTGGGGAAGGGGCGGAGTTGGGGCGTGGGCGTGGCCCCGTGGAGTGTCCTCCTTTTGGAGGCTCAAAATATGGTAACCCTAATAGTACTGCACAATCATGAATGGACTCTGTGCTCACGATACCCCTTGGGGATGGAGAAGCGAGTGGACTTTCACTGACGGGGAACTGGGGCACGTGACTTCGCAACGTCCGAGGGGAATTCTGTAGTAGAACTAGGAATCAAACGCACGGCTCTCGACACCCAGTGCATCACGCTAGCTCCCAGCCCATCCTTCTTGCCCCCGCCTCCCTAGGCCCGTGCGGATCGATGGCTTGCCTGGTAGGGAAAGCGAGCTGTGCTCGGCTCGATATCACTGCGACGTGGGTCGAACTCAAGCTGGCAGAGAAGGAGCAGGAGATGTGGGGACTTGGGGACATGGAGTCAAACTGGGGGGGACATGGGGAATTGTAAAGTTTGGGCTTTGAGCTAAATTGCCTGTCCAAGGCAGATATTCCCCAAGGGCCGGCACAGGAATTACAGTAATGCCTTGAGAGCGGGGCCCCATAGCGTTAGGTGCTGTGAATACACAGAATGAGAGACGGACCCTGCTCCAAAGAGCTCACAGTCTCAATAGATCCAAAGAGTGGAAGGAGAAACAGCGAAGGGAAGTGCCTTGCCTATCAGCTGAGCCAGGAATTGACCCCCCCCCCTCTCCCCGCCTGCCCGCTAAGGGCCCAGTCCACTAGAGCCCGCTGCTCTACAGCCATCAGCCTGACCAGGAGCCAACACCAGGAGCGACGGCGGCTCACACGAGAAAAGAGGTGCCAGACTCCATGCCGAGAAGCCAACGCCCCCTTGGGCGAGGCGGCTCCAGGCCAAAGGGCCAGGACGCTGGCTGGGAAAGGAACAAAAGCAGGAAATAAATCGACGTTGGTGGTGCTGGGGAAGGCAAGCCAGCAAACCACCGGTGCCTCCCGTCTCTGCGTGTGGTTTACTCGGCTAACCAGGCTGGCCTCACAGCTGATCTTTATGTTCCGGGCAAAGCTCCGTTGATAACTCAGCCTCATGGAGCTGAAGCTGCCGGGCTCGGCGGAAGCACAACACACCAGGTTTAGCAGACGCCCGACGCCGGCCGCAGCTCTGCACAGAGGAGGGGCTGGGGCCATAAGCAATTTCAGGCTGTCTGTGTCCCATGCCCGTAGCTGCAGAAGGACACCAGCCATGGACCCCCGTGGGGATCTGCCCCTGAATCTTCAGCACTGAGGGCCCATGCTGTACCATCCCGTATGGAAACACCACCCTACAGAACAGTGAGAGCTGCTGGGTCGCTGCCTTTGAGCTCCGCAGGGGTTTATTCTAAGGGTTGGTGGCAGGACTGAACTGAATGGCCAGTGTGAGGTCTATGCCCCCAAGGGAACCCTTCCCCAGCCCAGATAAGTTCTCTCCCAGCAGTAACCATTCCCCCATGAATGGATCTGCCTGTCCCCAGCAAGTTACTGACCCACTCGTGTCCCTGGAAAGCGTCTCAGGGACTCTTGTATCCCTGATCGAACAAGCCATGGTTAGCCTTTGTCCAACCCCGGGGATCTCCCCACCCATAGCTGGGGACTTGCTGCGTGGGAGGGTCTTGGATGTTCACCACAGCTTAAAACAGGACCCTCACAGGTCCATGGGCAGCCGGGATCTCACCAGGGAGCCTCAGTCCTTGCAGGCTGGTAAGATCTGTGCCAAGCAGGGCTGAGCTGGTGTCCTTGGGCCCCCTTCACCTGTCAGCTGCAACTCCAGGGACTGCACACATGCAAGTGGTGAGTTACTGGTGCCTCCTGGGATGGTCCCTCTTCCTAACACCCCTTGCCTCTCTCCCCCGAGTCCTCTTTCTCCTCGCCAATCCCCTCTCTCCTTCCCACTCTGTGCTCTCTTCGCGCCAGCTGACTCCCTCTGTCTTCGACTCCTCTTGCTCGCTTGCTCTCTGCCTTCTCAGCTGCCCCTGGGCCTTGCTTCCGTTGTGCCTGCCGATGGCCCTGACAGAGCAGCCAGTTCCCAGAAGCACACGTGGGCCGGCTGAGCATCCCCCAGGGAACCAAACAAAGCCAAAAGTGGCCCACCTTCCATCTGTAGGTATGTCACTTCCCCTTTGCCTTGTGCTGGGCCGCTCGCCCCTGGAGACCTGGCTCCCCACACAAGCAGGTGTCTCACGGCAACGTTCCTCGCTTTTGGCTGGGTCCCCAAGGCCGCTATCATCAGCGGACACCAGGATACGGCTCTCATTCCTCCTGCCTGTACGTAGAACATACGGACGTCATCTCACCGGGGCGTTCGATTTAGCTGGGGATTGGTCCTGCTTTGAGCAGGGGGTTGGACTAGAAGATGACCTCCTGAGGTCCCTTCCAACCCTGGTATTCTATGATTCATGGGTCTGGCCTGCTCCTGCTTACCTGGATGGGATGAGCGTCACTGGGAGCAGGGTCGAGCCATCCAGTAGGGAAAGGTGCCAGTGAAACACGGGCACTTGTGCAGAGGTGCCAGGAACAGAGCTTTCCTTCTGTCCCGCTGGCTGAAATCCCACCAGTTTTATTCAGCACTTTGGTTCGGAAGCTCTGATTCCATAAGCTTACCCCTCAGGCCACGTCTACAGTAGAGCGGTGGCACTCACGTAGCACAGCAGTGCAGACACACTAGGACGATGGAAGGGGTTTTCCCATCGGTGTGGCTTATCCATCTCTCAGAGACAGCAGCCAGGTCAACGGAAGAACCAGCAGGGGTTAATTTGACCTGCCTCCGTCACACAGGGTGCAGAATTTTTCACTGCCTTGAGTGACCTAGCTAAGAAGATCTAATTTTTAAGCTGAGCCCAGGCCTCGGGCTATGTCTACCCTGCAGAATCTATGTCAGCCCAGCTCTGCCAGTAGAGCCCCTGGTGTAGATGCAGTTTACACCAACAGAAGGAGTTTTTCTGTCGGTATAGGAACACCGTCTCCCCGAACAGTCTTCAGTCAGCACAGCTGTGTCCACACTGGGGGATTTGCCCCCATAGCTATGTTAGCCAGGGATGTGTTGAGTTCACACCCCTACTGACACAGCTGTACTAGTGTAAGGTTTAGCAGTAACAGCATGAAGAAACCACGCAAGCGCAGCTCAGTTCCTTCCACATAACCAGGTTACTACTAATGCACCCAACCCATAAGGTCTAGGTGGATAAGGCCTGCTGCCCTGATTGGTTTCTAAAATATAGAACATAGTGAGTGCCACTAGAGGGTTCACTAGCTATATAAAGGGGTACTACACTATTCCTAGACACTCTAGACAGCAGCTGGGTTATCTTCAGAGTGGAAGGAGCTCCAAGGGATGGGTGAACCGGTTAGGGAAAAATAACCCGCTGGAAACTTGAACTGAATCCAAACTTCTTTCAGGTTTGGTAAGGGTTGGCTCAATAGCACTAAGTGCCCATGGGCCATAGAGCCTTTTAGCGCCTAGGTTCAACTCCAGCCCAGGGCAGCGATGACCTACGGCTGTTGCTCATCTCTTAGTTTATATGTGGATTGTCAGTTCTTTGGGGGCAGGGCCCGTCTTGTTGTGCTGTGTTTGTTCCACACCCAGCACACAGGGGTCCTGATCTATGGGTGGGGCTCCTACAGGCTACCATAATACACCCAATAGATACAACCTAGCATGGCTGGGATTCCTAGGCCCTGAGCTAATACAAATGATGAATCATCATCGTAACTAATGGTATGTGTCCTGTCTGTCACCAATTAAGTCCTTCCCTCCCTCCCCTCGATTATAATTAAAATTGAACAGAACACAGAAGGTGAGGCATGTGAAATATGCCAGAAGATTTTCAGTTGTTCAAGGCAGGTGGGGAGAGAACCATGTTCTCCCTCATAAAACTAGCGCTGCTGCAACTTCTGGTGCCACGGACGGATCAGGGGGGAAAAGCGTGCTCATTTCAGCCAGCACCCACCTGATCAGTCTGTACCGTAGCTAGAAAACCTTTGCCAAAATCCACAGCAACCCAGCTGCTCCAAGTCCAAACCCTGCTCTCAGAAGCATCTTTCTCAGGGGGTGTGTTTTGCAGGATGAACAAACCCAAACCCCTCCCTGTGCCTTTCCCTTCATTCCTTGCCCCTTTTCTCCCAATTTTATTTTTGAAACTCTCTGGGAACCCTTGCATTAACTGCAGCTTGGAGAACACAATCAAGCTATTTCTAGGCAGAGAACTAATTTAATGCATGGATGACTTTAGCTCAAAAGAAGAAATAAGGACAATCAGGCATCCCAAGGGAACAGAATAATAGGGCAATTTGCACAAGATGAGGAGGAAGGTAGAGTGGGAATGGTAGTATTTTTGCATAATCACCTTTATAAATCTTTTATTTCTCCCTTTTTTGTAGCCAGCACCATTCACATTTTTTCACCCTGTTTGTACCCTGACGTGTTGGGTGGCCTTAAGCGGCGTGAGCTGAGAAAGGTTTCGTTTGGTCCTATGGGTTCCCTCTCTTCATTTCAGCTCAGAGGGGATAAAGAGTCAGTCTCAGTGGAGAGTTGTCTGCTAGAGAGGGGCAGGAACCGGAATATCTGTGTCGTAGGAAATGCTGGGATTTCGAAATGTGTTTCAATCCCAGTCAGAATGAAAAGCAAAGAATTTCAAAATTTCCTGCACAATGAAATTTTCCCAAAGAAATCAATTTGAGCCGATCAAAACATTTTGTGGTGCTAAAATCCAACTGTTTCGTTTCACTAAAATCAAGGCATTTCATTTTGATTTTGACGTTTACTTTTTTCTTTCATTTCTGTAATATAAAATCTATTTGTCCACGAAAATTTGTTTCAAAATAACGAATGGAAACGTTCCATCCTGAAAATGACAAAATGGAACATTTCAACCTTTTCTAAACGTCTCGTTCAATTTCCCCCCCACCCCCCAAAATGAAATTCCTTCAAAATCAGTGTGTTCCTGCTGGAAGTTTTGGCTTTGAAAAATGGCAAATCTGCGACCAGCTGCACCCTCGCCCCACCAGAGAAGTCCTGACTGGAGGAGCACCCAGCCCCATGGTCTGTCTGTGCTATTTAAGCCAGAAAGAGACACTGGAAGTTGTCTGTGCAGTTCCCGGCTGGCTGGTACTTTGGCCCGTGCTTTCTTGCCTGACTCTTGAGCCATGCTTCCCTGCCTTGTTCCTGCTTCTCAGCCCCCCCCCCCCCAATGTTCGTGATCCCTGCTGCTGTTCTCTGACTCCGACTCCAGCTCTGACCCTTGGCTTGACTCTCTGACCCTCGGCCCAAGCATTCAGCCTTTGACTCCGTTTCTGACCTTCAGCTCCGATTCCTGGCTCTGGCTTGACCCTTGGCTCTGGCATCCGGCTTCTGACTCTGGTTCTGAACCGTTTCCTGGCTCCTGCTCTGACCACTAGACCTGACTGCCCATGTCCCAGTCCCTAACAGGCTGAGCCTAGCCCACTAGTATGTGGCCAGATTATCCAGCCAAGAACTACGGCTAGCCACTCCTTGGGGGTGGTGGAGATGTTGGCTGCTTGGCAGACCAGACCATTGGTCATGGTCTGGACTTGGAATGCCTGTCAAAGAGATTAACTCAACAGCTGGGTCATTCGCCTGCCGAATGCAGAAGGAGATGAAGAATCTAGACTCAAGCCCTGCACCCTCTGGCATGAGAAGAACCTGGAATGGGATTCTGTGCCCACCTGGAATGGATTAGGGGAGTAGCTGCCCAGTTAGTTGTTGTGGTGCTGGTTTGTCTTTGGGTGTCTTGGCAGTTTACTCCACTGCAGTGTTCCCTCTGCAAAACGAGGTGCTGGTCTTTGATCAGGTCCTTTCCTGGAGTGGCTTCAGGTACACGAGTTTGCTGCCGTGTCTGTTCTTTTATCTGCTGTCTCTCCCAGGGTGGGGGTGGGTGCATTGGTTAAAACCTCTTATATTACCCACAGGTTCACAAGCCCCTCTTGTTCTCTTTCGGAGGCAGCCTCCCCGCAGGATGGCCGCTGAGGCTAGATGGGATGCACTCCTTTGCAAAGGGCCTTGCCGTGGAGCTGTGCTGGAAACCCTGGTCCCCTTCGAAGCCTGGGCTGAGAGGCTCAGAGCTGGCGAAGGGATTGGAACGCCCCATTCCCCTTCGTTTTCCAGTGGGAACTTGGCACCCAAATGTTTGCTCTGAAAAGCGCTCCCTGCGCGGAGGGAGTTCACTTCATATCCTAATGCTTTGGGACGAGGAGGGGAATCCAGGAAGGGACTGGGTCCGTCTCTGAGCTGTCGGAAATCCCAAGCTCCCTCATTCTAATCCAAGGCAGAGGAGGTTTCGGAAGCTCCTTTCTGATCCTTTCAGAGCCACGCCAGCCTCTTCCCCGATCCCACTGAAACTCTTCCCATCCCCGGCCCGCTGCCGTTTTGCAGGCGGGGGAGGCACCAGCAGTATAGGAAGGCCCCCTCCCTACCTGTGAATGCTGAGTGCCCCCACCCACCTTGGGGGGGGGGGTGGAATCACCCCAGTATGACCCGCCTCCCTGCACCGACACCTAATTCCAGCCCTCTGCCGCTCTCCTGTCTTGCTCCATCCGCACTGCACTGCCCTCAGAACTAGGTCAAAGCCATATCTGGACGTCGCCGGGGTGGAGTGGAGGGACTCCAGAAGGCAGGTTAATGGGACTCAGTGTCTGAGTGATCAGTCAAGGCATTGGAGGTGCATTCCCCCTGAGGGGGACAGACTGATTTGCCACAGAGGAACTGGGCTGGGGTAGGCTGGAGCTGTCCTCCCTCGGCCCAGCTCTGTAGGATGTGGAGGGAGTGGAGCTCCCCGGCTGTATTCTAGACACGCGGCTCCGCTCCGGCCCTGCCATGCATAAATATGAGGCAGCAGCTCACCCAGGGAATGGATTGACTCTTCCGGACCTTTTATTATGCTGGGCTGGTGTGCGGGTTTCCAGCCGGCGCAGAGATGCGACTTGCAGTTTAATGCTGCGTCTGCTTTGGGCTTATTTCTTTATTTATTTCTCTCCATTGTTATTAAAAAAAAAAAAGGAAGGAAGCAATCTGGTTACTGGTTTTTGAACCCTGCCGCCTGGAGAAGGTTTCAGTAAATAATCATTAATAATACATCTCACTTATAAATCTCTATTCCCCCCCCACGCCAACCCCAGCAAAGCCTCTGATGGCAACACGGGGAACATTCAAATGAGATCGTTGAAATAAACGCTCAAATAAAAACAAAAACAATCAGTCCATCGTCAAATTGACGGCACTGTAGCCAGTCCAGCCCCACCGAGGGCTTTATGGCTGTTTGTGTGTGCACTCCAAGACCGCTTGAATTCTGTGCCAGCCGAAAGGCCAGCAAATGATCCCCTTTGGCTCCCCCAACTGCTTATTACTGAAGGGAAGCCGTGCTGTCTAATAGACTGACCTGGGATGCAGGAGACCCATGTTTTGTTCCTAGCTGGCCTGATGGGCAAATGTCTTTATGCCTCAGTTTTCCCATCTGTAAAACAGGAAAAATTACACTGACTGCTTTTGTAAAGCAGTTTGATTTAAAGATTTGTAGATTCCAAGGCCAGAAGAGACCACTGGGATCATCTAGACTGACCTCCTGGACAGCACAGGCCAGAGAACTTCCCCAAACTTCCTCTATTCCTAGAGGAGAGTGTTAAGAAAACCCTCCAATCTTGAATACAAATGGTCAGTGACGGAGAACCCACCACGACTCTTGGTAAGTTGTTCCAATGCTTAATTACTCTCACCGGTAAAAATGTACACCTTATTTCTAGTCCGAATTTGTCTAACTTCAACTTCCAGCCATTGGATGGTGTTAGACCTCCCTCTGCTAGACTGACAAGCCCATTAATAAATATTGGCTCCCCTGGTAGGTACTTACAGACTGTGATCAGGTCACCCCTTAACCTGCTCTTTGTTAAGCAAAATAGATTGAGCTCTTTGAGTCTATCACTAGAAGGCATGAGATCTACGGCTGAGAAATGTTATATTAGAGCTGGCCATGATGTTTGGTATTGCAGGACTCCAGCCAGGGAGCAGGGCCCCATGGTGCTAGGTGCTGTGCAAACACAGAAGAAGAAGAAGGTCGCTGCTCCAAAGAGTTTACAATCTAAGTATAACACAAGAGATGAAAGATGGACACAGACAGCTTGGGCGTGGGGGCAAAAGAGAATAAGCTCAGGGACAATCTCTCACTATGCACGTGTCCAGGACCTAACACAACGAGGCCCTGCTCTCAGAGCCTCTAGGTGCTATTCTAATGAATGTGTATGAAGGGAATCGCGTCTCTGGGCAGGTCTTCACTACAGGGGGGGGTCGATTTAAGATACGCAAATTCAGCTACGCGAATAGCGTAGCTGAATTCGACGTATTGCAGCCGACTTACCCCACTGTAAGGACGGTGGCAAAATCGACCTCCGCGGCTTCCCGTCGACGGCGCTTACTCCCACCTCCGCTGGTGGAGTAAGAGCGTCGATTCGGGGATCGATTGTCGCGTCCCGACGAGACGCAATAATTCGATCCCCGAGAGGTCGATTTCTACCCGCCGATTCAGGCGGGTAGTTTAGACCTAGCCTCTCTTGCTCTCACTGGCCTAGGGCCGATGGCACGCTCCGGAGCAGTTCGGAGTGCATCCAGTAGAGGGCACTCTACATCTGTTACAACGTAGCACCAGTGCCAAAGGGCTCCATTGGGTTTTCCTGCACTCCTGAGCGTGTGCATGTGTCTGTGTCTATGGGTTGAGGGGGAATTCCCTCCTTTCAAGTACTCCTGTTGAATTCTGGACTCTTAAGTCACCCCCATTGGCTGCATTTGCAACTCCATGGGGCTCCCTGAATGTCTCTGACCCAGGAGCTCACACCGAAGAGACCTAAAAGAAGCACAGGCTCTAGGTCAGGGTGTGCTCCCCTGGGGCTGCCTGAGCTGAGGTCTGCAGAATGCGCCGTTAAAAGGGAAATCAGGCCATGCGTCTGATGTATGTGAAAGAGAGATGCTGATAGCACTGGCCGCAGCCAGGCACACTGCTGGGGAGGGGGCCCACAGACATCAGCCCGAACGGTAACCCCAATCCTGGCTGTTCCAGCCCCTGCCCCCAGCTCTGCCGATGCACCTCAGTCTGCCCCGCTGCCCCCACGCTGCTCTTCCAGACCTGACCCCGACAGCTCTGCAATGCATTGCACCCTTCAAGTTCGGCTTCCTCTACTATTCCGGGCTGGGGACTGATCTTTTTAAATACCCCTCCGCCCCCCATCAAGGAAAGATGCTGATTAGCTCTGCTGTATTTCTCATTGCCTTGCTCTCCTAAGCCCAGGATTCCCTAATGCGCCTACGAAGGAAGTGCTGGGAGCAACAAGGCCACACAACAGCAGCAAGCGAGGTAACAGCGGCACCTACCGCGGAAACCAGGAGCCCTCTCGCTAGGACATCACCGCTGCTGATGGGCAGCAAGAAGCGCCCCGGCTACTGCAGGGGAGAGGCGGCCCAGAGGAGGGCCGGGCGATGAGCTGATTTTTCAGGTCTCTGGCAGTTCCAAACGAAACGCGCCATTCGGCCCAACACAAAACATTTTCATTTCCTGCATCTTCAACCAGAAATTGGGCAACGAAGAGCTTAGATTTAAAGAGGACTTCCGCCCCCTTATACTCAGTAGCTACCTAGGGTGCCCATATGCAGTGTCAGACAACCAGGCTGAATTCCTCCTCTGGAAGCCAGATTTGAACCCAGGACTTTCCTAGTCCAGGTAGTTTCCTAACTCCCAGGCAATAGAGCCATTCTTACGCTATGGGCCCGCAAGTATTTAATGTATTCAAAACAGAACAGCTTCAAACAGGCAGGGCCGCCCAGAGGGGGGAGCAAGTGGGGCAATTTGCCCCAGGCCCCGCAGGGGCCCCCACGAGAGTTTTTCGGGGCCCCTGGAGAGGGGTCCTTCACTTGCTCCGGGGGCCCTGGAAAACTCTCGTGGGGCCCGGACCCCCAGAGCTTCTTCCGCTCCGGGTCTTCGGCAGCAATTCGCGGCGGGGGGTCCTTCCGCTCCGGGACCGGCCGCCGAAGTGCCCTGAAGACCCGCGGCGGGGGGTCCTTCCGCCCCGGGACCCACCGCCGAAGCGCCGGGTCTTCAGCGGCAATTCGCAGCGGGGGGTCCTTCCGCCCCGGGACCCACCGCCGAAGCGCCGGGTCTTCGGTGGCAATTCACGGCGGGGAGTCCTTCCGCCCCGGGATCCACCGCCGAAGCGCCGGGTCTTCGGCGGCAATTCACGGCGGGGGCACCCCGCCGCCGAAGACCCCAGGCCCCCTGAATCCTCTGGGCAGCCCTGCAAACAGGAGAGACTGAGAACAGCCATCCCAGACTCCCCTCTAGTCTGGTGGTCAGGGCACTTATCTAGCTGTGAGAGAACATGGATCCCCGTCCCCAAGTGAGTTCCTGGGTGTAAGGGGGACACGGCCCCATCCCCTGTTTTGTGACTGATGCTTAATGGCCCTTGCAAATCTAGCCAGAAAAAAAATCTAAATGCTTTGTTTCAAAAATGTGAAAATGACATTTCTGAATTCCCCTCCCCGCCCCCTTTCAACAGAAACAATTGGCTGAAATCGCTGTGAATTCGCGAAAGGTTTCAGTCGACCCTAGCTTGTGTTTTTTGATGCAAAAGTTTCGGCTGAAAGATTTTGCCCAGCTCGGGATTTGCCGCTGAACGTTGCGGATTGCAGGCTGCCGGAGCGAATAGCTGGCGGAGACGCCCGTCCTGCTGAACGGCTGACGCTCAGCACCTGCAAGGTGCTTCTGTGTTATTTCCCTGCAGGGCTTAATGTTTTTGTCATTTCTGCTTTGTAGGGCAGCAGTTCGCCCGGTAGTGCCTTGCTAATGGAAGGCATTAATTGATATTAAACCTGCTAATGGGCCCAAACTCATGCAGTCCACCACCAGCGTGTTTGTGCTCAAACTTATATTCTCCGCCTCTGAGTGCAGAGGGATCCGTGCATGAGAGCCAGGATTCCCCCTCCCAGATACTGGGAGGAAGGAGAACCCACAAGCCAGCACCCTAAGGCTCGGATTTGGGTTCTGGGTGCACTATCAACAGTGAGTGGTGCTCAAGTTCAGTGAGACAAGCGTACACTCTTCCATGCCCCGGTGGTTTAAATCGGGAGTGACTCCGCTGCCGTCAATGGATTTCAAACTGGTGCAAATGAGAAGAGTCAACCGATAGAGTTCAGTGGGCTCCACGCCCCAGTGCGCCAGTGCCAGCCAGGACTCACACTGCCATCCACAGAACGCTACTGGGTCTTAACAGCTGGGCATGGGGATCCTGCTAAGTGCATAAGAACGGCCACATTGGGTCAGACCAAAGGTCCATCTAGCCCAGTGTCCTGTCTTCCGACAGCGGCCAATGCCAGGTGCCCCAGAGGGAATGAACAGAACAGGGAATCATCAAGTGATCCATCCCCTCTCGCCCATTCCCAGCTTCTGGCAAACAGAGGCTAGGGACACCATCCCTGCCCATCCTGGCTAATAGCCATTGATGGACCTATCCTCCATGAACTTATCTAGTTCTTTTTTGAACCCTGTTATAGTCTTGGCCTTCACAACATCCTCTGGCAAGGAGTTCCACAGGTTGACCATGCGTGGTGTGAAAAAATACTTCCTTTTGATTGTTTTAAACCTGCTGCCTGTTAATTTCATTTGGTGACAACTAATTTTTGCATTATCAGAAGTAAATAACACTTCCTTCTTTACTTTCTCCACATCAGTCATGATTTTATAGATCTCAACCATATCCCCCCTTTGTTGTCTCTTAGTTTGGGACACACACACTGGTCTCCTAGTACCAGGATTCCCAGCTTCTAAGTGCAACAGGATCAACACACCGGCTGAGTCATGCTCCGTCCCCCGCGATACCCTGCAGCAGCGATGCGGCTCCCCTGCCCTACACTGGAGGATGCTGAAGGACCGGGGATGGCTATTTACCTTCCAGCTGTTTTACATAGCCCTGGTCAAGGTGAGCTCAAAGCCTGTAGATAGGTGAGTCTCTGCAACACTGCAGAGGGGAGCTGGGAGTCTGGGCTTTCAATCTGCAGTACACAGAAAAGACAAGACTGGCTCTAGCAACGCAGCAAACCCTCCCCCACTGCAGAGCCCTACGGGATCAAGCCAAAATCCCAATGGAAACACAGCCCACTCCTCTATGTCACCGCTCCCTGGGCCCCTGACCAGAACACAGCTGCAGCTCCCAGATAGTGCAAGGTGGAGGCGGCCAGCTGGGCTGAAGGCACCTCTGCCCCATGGGCACCTCTGCAGCCTGTGCACAATGCCCGGGGCAGTGCCAATGATGGAAGCAGGTGCCGCTGGTGGGCTCATGGCAGCATCCCAGCTGGGGCTGGAGGCTCAGAGCAGCTGGAGGGTCCAGGGCACCCGGGCGGAGGGGCTGGCCGTGCTTTACCATGTCCTGGCACCAGCTGATGGCAACAGACTCCATGATGACTCGATGGGGCCAGGGCCCCAGACTCGCACCTCTGCAGAAAAGGAGTGCCAGATGGGGCAGGCAGCCTCGCTGGCGCTAAACATGGATCCTCCCAGAGGCCCTTCGCGAGCTGATGGAGGGCTCTCCAGGCTGATTGCTGCCACGTAATGACATGCTGCCCGCATCTGGCCCCGCGCTGGTGCCGGACTGCTCAAATGGGTTTAATGAGCTCTGATTCTCCCGTCGCTTCACAATTTCCTGTCTCCTGATGGAGGGCAGGAACGCTGACCCCTGTCTCTGTGCCTGGAGGTGGGGGTGGGGAGAGGAACAAGTGCGCAGTGGAAGCCACGATGCTTGTGCGTGCATGTGAGGCATCCCACTACCGTGCACCCACGCCTTCCACATGCGTGTGTACTGGGATGCTACATGCATGCAGCCACTGCAGAGAGAGTGAAGGGAAGGAGAATGCAGGATCAGTGGCGACGGCTTTTCCCTCCAGCCTGCGCCCCAGGGATTCTCAGGGCGGGGACGGGGTCTGTGGGTTCGCATGGAGTCAGATGGCTCCAGTTCAGCTGAGAGACACCGGAATAAGAAAGGGAAGAAGTCGTTTTACCCACGGCAACACATGTTGTTCTGTTCCAGCTGCAACTCTGCACATGCCCCTCAGTGTCCCTACTAGTCCAGCTCCGGGATACCTCCTCACTCCACGCCCAGAGCACTTCTACTACCCCTCAGTCTCAATCCCAGCTGCCCTGCCATTCCAGTTCTGCAATTCCTACTGCTCTGCTGATGCCCCTCCATGCTAAGTGCAGCCCCTGTTGTTCCAGCCTGGGGCATTTCCTGAAACCGCTAACTCGGGGAGCCAGGATGGGGGTGTTGGCCCTGGCCCTGCCCATGCTGAACCCGCTTAGCTCAAGGTCGTCGATCCCTAGGGCTTTCATTGCAGCACAGTCACCACATCGCCCTTAACTGGCCCCTGCTTCTGTGACAGGTTATCCCTACTGGAGATGAAAGAGACGTCTTCTCAACAGAGGTGGTAGCCCCCGGACGCTCAGTGAACTCCCTCTCACCTCCCATTGGGAACCCCATCGCTCTCAGCAGGAAGGCAACCTACTAAATTCAACCTCACCAAGATTGCATGGGAGAAATTAGTCTGATTAGGACAATGCTGAACCTTCACCTCCTTGTGTTTGGTGCCTTGACACCAAGGTGATGGCACATTATAAACTAATAGACACTAGAGAGTATGACAGATAGATAGGTGTGATGGGTTCGGTCACAGAGACCTCCTTGGGATTGTCACCTGATGTGCTGAAATTACCTGTGAGCCCGTTTTCCCTGACAGCTTGGGACTCCAGAACTCTGTCTTGTTGAGCCAGACACGCTAGCCTGCTGCAACACAGACCCAGGGTCTGAACCACATCCCCAAAGCTGCAGGCTTTAACTGAAAACCACTCAGCAGGTACTCCTGTCTTCAGCACCCAGACACCCAGCTCCCAATGGGATCCAAACCCCAAATAAATCCGTTTTACTCTGTATACAGGGTAAACTCATAAATTGTTCGCCCTCTATAACACTGATAGAGAGATATGCACAGCTGTTTGCTCCCCCAGGTATTAATCACTCGGGGTCTAATAATAAACAAAAGTGATTTCATTAAGAATAAAAAGTAGGATTTAAGTGGTTCCAAGTAATAACAGACAGAACAAAGTAAGTCACCAGGTAAAATAAAGCAAAAACACTCAAGTCTAAGCCTAATACATTAAGAAACCAAATACAGGTAAATCTCACCCTCAGAGATGTTCCAATAAGCTTCTTTCACAGACTAGACTCCTTAGTCTGGGGCCAATCCTTTCCCCTGGTACAGTTCTTGTTAGTTCCAGCTCAGGTGGTAACTAGGGGATTTCTCATGACTGCAGCCCCCTTTGTTCTGTTCCACCCCCTTCTATGGCTTTGGCACAAGGCGGGAATATTTTGTCTCTCTGGTCCCCACCCCTCCTTCTAAATGGAAAAGCACCAGGTTTAAGATGGATTCCAGTACCAGGTAACATGGTCACATGTCACTGTAAAACCACCTTCTTCATTACCCACAGGCTGGCCCACATGTCCACAAGAAGGCTTGCAGGTAAATAAACCATCTACAACCAATTGTCCTAGTCAGTGGGAGCCATCAAGATTCTAAACACCATTAATGGCCCACACTTTGGATAATTACAATAGAACCCCAGAGTTATATTTCATATTCCTAGTTTCAGATACAAGAATGATACATTCGTACAAATAGGATGAACACACTCAGTAGATTATAAGCTTTGTAGTGACACCTTACAAGAGACCTTTTGCATAAAGCATATTCCAGTTACATTATATTCACACTTATAAGCATATTTCCATAAACATATGGAGTGCAACATCACAATAGGTGGGGGGATAGATTAATCTATCTATCATAGGTAGATAGACCTTAACTGCAAAGTTTGGATCCTGATCTGGATTTGGATCCACACTTTCCCATGCTTCAGAGCATTTGGCCCCAGTGCTGACCCCTCTCTCACTCCAGTGATTAGTTACTGAGTGCTGTTGGTGCTATGCGGGCTGTACAAGAGGAGGAAATGCCTGGTCCCCACGCCAAAGCGCTGCCTAGTAGCTGGCCCTGCACGGAATGAATTTTGTGTCTGTGTACAGAGAAGGAATGACATGGAAACCAGGCTCTGGATTCCGAGTGGGCTGGGGAGATGCTCTCATGGACGACGAGTGAGAACAGAATGAAATATATGTAGCATCTTATTAGTAAAGGACATCTGAAGCTCTAATTAAAATTTGCCTAATGACCCAGCTTCTTCGTCATTTTCACTATCACAGGCATTAATTTAAAGTGACAGGTACTTAGGCAAAGGCAAAATTAATTTCTCCTTTAAAAAAAATTTAAAGGGGAAGGACTTCCGTTTTTCATTCCTCCTGAGTGGAACCTTAGGCTGAGCAAAGAGTTAAAAGCCAAGACTTAGCTCAGAGCAGATAATAATAGCTAAGCTTTCAAAGTGCGTTTCAAAGGAGGTCAGTATAATTATCATCATTTAACAAATGGGGAAACCGAGGCACAGGGAGGGGAAGTGACTTGCCCAACATTATCCATCAGGCCACTGGCAGAACTACAGTGCTCTAACCTGTAGGCAGCACTACCCAGCTCAGTTTGGTTACCGGTATGGTAAGCGGCTTCCTCCAAATAGCTCTTTACAGGTGTTTTGAGGAGGGCACACTCCTGGAAGGTGTTAGATTGACAGCCCTCCATTCACCTAAAGGACATTGATATTGCAGATAAACTTTCTGAGATGGAGGGACTGCAGCTTGAGGCTCCGTTCTCACCCTGGGGAGAGAACGAGCCAGACATGACATATGTGGGTCATGTCACTTAAGGCCTGACTGGAAAGCGCTCAGATGCTAGTGTGCAGTAGGTGATATGAAACCTACATAGAATAGAATAAAAGTCTGGCCCTATGTCATCATTAGCTCAGAAGTTTTGCTTGGATGTTTCTAGTGGGATGTATTGCAGGATGGGTTTTTTCCTGCAATACCTTTTGGGATGTCATTGAAAAAAAACAAATAAACCCCCATTTTAAACCAGAAACTTGCTATTTTTAAACCACAACATTTTCAGTTTTCTGGTTTTTGGGGTAAAAAAACTTTTGGTTAAAGAACATTTTGACCCCCCTCTCTTTTTATAACTGACCTGGGTCTAAAATATCAGGAATAAACCTACACAGAAAGTCAGTTGAGTCATTGCTCCCTTTATTGTCCTCAGTCCTCAGTCCTCAAACTAATGCAACACCTAGCTGGTCTCCAAGGATATCTATCTATATGTCCCTCACGGCCATGGTATATATGATCATCTAAGATAACTGAGGAGTCTTGGTGGCCATAAGTCAGCTGGTCAGTGTTAGCCACTAGAAGCAAGAGATTTCCCAGCCCAGCCCAAAGTTCCCAGCTCCCTCACACTGCCCCAAAGGTGAATCTGGGGACATTCATACACCTTGCCACATGTCCTGGAGACCAACAAATTGGGGGTCTATCAGACTAAGAGGGTGGTGAGTTTCAGAGTCAAGAGCCCTTCCCTAATAGTGTCTTCACAGATCTCTCTCTCCCTCATCAGAATATATCTGAGCACCTTACATGACCAAGAAGTCCTGACCCCCAGTCCAGTCTTCCCTTCACCTCGCGCTGTCTCTCTCTCGAACAGAGTAGTGATTCTCTCTCTTTTCCGCACTGTCATGCCACGTTCCAACAGAAAACCATTTCCAGGCCCGCTCCCCAACTGGCCAGAAAGCACAGCAAGGTGCTGCCCCGCAGGCAGCAAACCCAAGTGATAGGAGACATTTTCCATCTCTTCCTTTGTTAAAGTAGAAGCTTCAGTGGATTAGGCGTTCAGTGTCTGCAGTCCACACCCCATCAGTCACGCCACATTGCTTCTCAATTCCAGCCCTGTAGGTTCTTTAATTGGGCAGATATCCCTTCAATTTTCCTCAGCAGCGATGTTATTGATAGCTGAGGTCTCGCCATTCCTCCAGGCGGGCCTTCAAAGGAGCCTGTTAATTCTAATGACGGTGTAATGCTTTGCCTTCCTGTAGCACCCTTCAGCCCAGAAACTCAAGCAATTCATTACGGTGCACAACCTCTCCTAGAAGGCATGCAAGTACTAATTGTCCTAGGACCAACCCTGGAGAGAGCCCAAGACTACACCATCCTTCCGGCTCCAGCATAACCCTTATCTCTCCACTAGACTGGACCAAGTGCAATGACTTGGATCCCGAGCCAACTAGGAGGGTGGCTATATGCAAATCTTGTGGTGAGGACTTACAGATGAGGACCGGCTGGTGTAGATTGGTGCTGAGTCTTTCCCTTGACTTCAATGGGCTTTGGATAAGACCCTTCCGCTGTGTCATCAATAGGGGAAAAAATCCTGTTCTTAACTCGAGTTAGCTAACGTGAGGTCAAATCCTCGTGTGTAGTTTTCACATGGCTTAGCAAGTTGAGTTAAAGACTAGGCACCCCCATAGTCTTGACCCACTAACTTTGGTGAGATGTACAAGGTGCCATATCTTCTCTGGATACTAACACAAATAGAGTCGGGTGAAAAATTTTCAACAGAACACTTCCGTCAGGAAGTGTAGCTTCATTGAATTTAAAACTTTTCACGGGAATGTGTCTAGTTTGATGAAATTTTCAATGGGAGAAAATCAAGTCCAATTGATTTGCCTCTCTCATTTTGAGAATGTCAAAACACTGTTACAAAAATATTTTGTTTTGACTTTATCATTTTGATTTGTTTTGTTTCAACTTTTATATTTATATTATAATATTCACTGGAATATTAGAACCTAACTCTTATATAGTGATTTGCAGCAGCAGATAGCAAAGTACTTCACACGCTTTGTTGTATTTATCCTCACAATACCCCTGTGAGATAGGGAAGTATTATCCCCATTTTACAGATGGGGGAACTGAGTCAGAGAGACTATGTGACTTGCCCAAAAGGAAATTATTGAATCATAGACTCCTAGAAATGTAGGGCTGGAATGGAAGGTGGCATCAAGTCCAGCCCCCTGTGCTGAGGCAGGACCAAGCAAACCGAGACCATCCCTGACAGCTGTTTTCCAACCTGTCCTTAAAAATCTCCAGTGATGGGGATTCACAACCTTCCTACGCCTTCTGCAGAGCTTAACTACCCTTGTCGTTAGAAAGTTTTTCCTAATATCTAACACAAATCTCCCTTGCTGCAGGCGAAGCTCATTACTACTTGTCCTACCTTAGGTGGATGTGGAGAACAATTGATCACTGTCCTCTTTATAACACCCTTTAACATATTTGAAGACTGTTACCAGGTCCCCCAACTCAGTCTTCTTTTCTCAAGACTAGACATGCCCAGATTTAACCTTTTCCTCATAGGGCAGGTTTTGTAAACCTTTTATCATTTTTGTTGCTCTGCTCTGGCATAGAACTTCTATCTCCCCCCAACTGCACTTCCTTTCTCTATGTATAGTATCTAATATTTTCTATTATAATGCTTCTGCATCATCAGAACAAAGAGAAAGTGTTTGGAATTTCCATTTCACAGAACATTTAGACATTCCGGCTTTTCATTCCAATTCAGAATGAAAATGAGTTTCTGAAACTCGTGTCCATTTCTCGAGAATGGAAATTCTGTTTTCCAACCAGCTCTAAACACAAGTTAGCCAAAGTGAGTTAAGAACACGCCTTTTTTCCTATTGAAGACAAGGCTCTAGGGTCGTGGGAGTGATGTACAGATTTACTGTATTCATTCAGCTCTAAATTTCATTCATGGTTTGGATCCTCTTCCCATGCGTGTTTTGCATAGAGCTGGTTTGCTGATGCTCCTTGGTGCTGGCATATGGGGCTGTAGAACAACAGATACATGCTTCCCTTAATTGTTGCCCTCTGGTGTCTTGTCTCTTCGAGTACAGTCCATTGATGGGTGGCACCCTGATGATTGCCGACACATCGATGGTACCTACGTCATGCCAGGGACAAATGTTGGGGTCAATAGATTTCACCAGGGCTCTGAGTCTCCCTGCATGTGAGAGACATAAGGGGACTCAGGCTGATCGTCCTCCCAGACTGTCTG
This sequence comes from Emys orbicularis, assembly GCF_028017835.1. Taxonomy (NCBI): domain Eukaryota; kingdom Metazoa; phylum Chordata; order Testudines; family Emydidae; genus Emys; species Emys orbicularis. The sequence continues at coordinate 21,443,243 of NC_088699.1, read as the reverse complement.
ATCGGTAGGTTCAGGGATGCGGAGTGCATAGCCGATCTCCAGAATGCAGAGCGCTGCCCATGTGGGCCCCACCCATTTCCTGCCCCACCCATCTTCCACGTATGGACGGTTTGATTCTGGCTCCGCCCTTGGACTCTCCACTCTCAGCAGGTGATGCTGTTAATTGGATGATGGGATGCAGATGGTGCCCTGATCATCAGAAGCGCTTTCTTTCATGACGTGATCTCCCTTCACCTCCTACAGATCCTCTTCCAGCTGAAGCCATGGAATGATCCAATCTACCACTTACCCACAAGCCCTGTCACAAAACTGTCATCTGCGATGACACCAACTAGGCTAAAATTACCAGTCCCGTCAGTCCTGATGCTGTTTTCTTTGCAACCTCATCCACATAGGGTCAGATTCCACCACCCCCTTACTCCATGAACAACCCAGCCATGGTAAAGGGGCTTCTTGCAAAGGAGCAATAGAATCTAGCCCTTTGTAAGATGTGCTCTGTAGAGAATATTCTAATTTTGATGACTAATTCTGTTTAGACTGCTGGCTGTACAATATCTAGTTAATTATCCTAGTTGTTGCGCTATATCTAGATCAGCCATACGAAGAAGTTAATTACCCAGAGGTCACAATGCCCATTTCAAAGCCACGCTAGTCATTTTATTTTTTAAATCAACTCTAAAGTATGCTGTGAGTAATTCTCTGTTGGGGAAAGTGTAACACATATAATGAAATCTAACAAGGGAATGATGAGTACCACAAGAGAACAAGACAAAAAACTTTAATGCCTGAAGTATATCCCTTATCTATTATATTTATAAATTGGAACCATACTTTCAAAAAGCATTCATAGACAAACTTGGTTAGCTTCAAGTTAAGGTTGCTGAGTAAGTCACTGCATCAGAACAACTACATTACCAGGATGTTGTGTCTTAAAGGTCTCGGTGTCACAAAAGCTCAGATCATCAGTTAAGATCATACCTAGCTAAATTTGAACAGCAGTTCACTCATCCATCAAGCTTTACTTTCGTAGATCTCAAAGCACTTACAAAGGAAGGCGGGACGAAGTGAGAGTTTTGTGTGATATTTGTATGAATCTGGACCTACCACTGTCTGTTACCGCAGTGCTGACATAGTCAGTGATGTGGTGATAGTGGATAGCTGCAAAATGGAAAATGTTCCTGAAAGGAAGAAGTTTGGCAGGATGAAACTCCTACAGTTTTCTGAGAATCACTGACCTGCATACTGGGGCACATGGAATAAGAAAACCACTATCATTCATCCCAGGAATCCCTGGTCAAAAGACAATAAACTGCTCGACTATGAGATAGATAGTGATGAAGAGTGGGAAGAGGAAGAACCAGGAGAGTCTCTCTCTCTCTCACAGAGAAGGGGATGAGGAGGGAGGAGAAGATGAGGATGATGGCTTTTTTGTATAATGTATGTATAATGGGGTTTACAAGCTGTGAGGGGTTGGGTCCCAGAGGTCTCCTTGTGAACTGCCACCTGATGTGCTGGGACTACCTCATTTTCCCTGGCAGCTTGGGACATGGTTCGGGCCTGAGCCTGTGTTTGTAGCAGGCTAGTGTGTCTGGCTCAACAAGGCAGGGTACTGAAGTCCCAAGCTGCCAGGGAAAACGGGCTAAAAGGTAGTCCCAGCTCATCAGGTGGCAGTTCACAAGGGGGTCTCTGTAACCCAACCCGTCACACAAATCCCACACTGAGCACAGGCAGATGGAGCACAGGCAGATGGGACAAGAATGTCACCCCCCCCCCCCCCCCGCGCAGCTGCCAGAACTGCCGATCGAGGAGACGTGCACTCACAACTGTGACCAATAAAGAAAACAAGCCCAGGTGTACAGGACAGAGAATAGAGAGGGCAAAGGGGGCAGAGAGGCCTGAGATAGCAGTGGGGCGAAAGCTTCACGCCTGGCTGTCTCTGAGAAACCAACAAGGAGACAAAAGGAGATTGTAAACCCTGGGGTTTAGGGGCTGATAGACTCAATTTAAGTGTTTATGGACTGGTCTAATCGCAGACAAATTGAAGGGGACCAATTAGGAAAAAGCTGCCCTTTAAAGGGGTCACCCACAGGAGACTGGTGACATGCTGGATGTAGACCAGACCGGGTGATTGTGTGACAGAAGATAAGTGCTGTTATCCCCATTAGAGAGAGGAAGTGACTTGTCCAAAATCATCCTGCAGGTCAACGGCAGAGAACTCAGCTGTCTTGAGTCCTAAGGAAGCACCTTTGTCACTAGGCCACGCTACCCCTTAAAGAATTGTGAGCCCAAAGAACTAAATGTTTGACTTGAAATTCAGCATTAATTGTTCCACAAACAGTGCAAACAGGACACTGCACAGGACAGCTCACAGCAACATTATACCCAACCGTCCCAGATCTCATTTACGTTGGCCAAACGGGCCATAAACCCACAGCCATCGCTGCCAACTCTCACGATAAGCATCGTTCTTCTTAAAGCCCCAGCACTTGGAGTCACGGGAATATGCGAGAATCTCAGCTTTCATTTAAAAAAAAAAAAGTTTCTAGCCTTTTTGATTGCAGAGCAAGGCTTGGAAACATGACCCCAGTATATCTGAAAGGCGCGAAGGCCAGAAGGCAAAGAAGAAGAACCCAACTGTATTGTCCTTTGAAAAACCTCATGACTTTCAAGCCAATCTCATTTTTTGGAGCCTGGCTCATGATTTTTGCATGTTTGGGGCTGGCGATACTGCACCTCCCGTATGGGGTGAAATCCACCCCTTGACTGAGGGGGTTGACGGAAGGCCTGGGCCCCATTCCAATCCCATTGAAACCCTCATTTGAGGGCTTACCAGCCCCTTACCAGCCCCTTAGACCTTCCTTGATTAGCCCCCAGCCCAGGAGTGGTTCTCAACCATAGTGTTCAACACATAGCCCTGGAATAAGCAAAGACTCCATTAAAGAGTCCCAGGCCCAGGTCAGAAACTCTTCCACTAGTGAGCAGTTACCGGTTTTGTCCTCTGTATTATCTGCACTACCAAGGAGTCCCAGTCACAGACCAGGAACCCACTGTGCTAGGCACGATCAGAAACAGCAGCAGCAGCCCGTGAACGATGCTGCATAAGGTGCTTACTCTCCTTGCTAGGCCTAGAGATTCTAATGGAGATCAGGGCCCCACCGTGCCAGGTGATGCGCAGACTCACAGCAACAGACAGTCTCTGCCCCAAAGCTCTGCCCGAAATAGGCAAGACAGACAAAGGGGCAGGGAACTGAAGCATAGACAAACTCAGGGTTTCTGAGTCCTTCCCCACCAGCCCATCCTTGCTAGGGATCAGCTCGAGTGCCTGGTTTTACAGCCTTCACTGAAACCTACTAGCAGGAATGAAGGAGAGTTTGGTGACAACGGGCACATGGGAGCTTTGTGTGTGGATTTCTGTGCATTCCTCCCAGAGGCCTCTATTCTTTCTGCCCTTCCCATCCCTTCTTCATCTCTTACCTCTCAATTACGCCTTCTCTTTGGGAGTAATAATTCCCTACCTGTTCCTGATGACAGCACCGAAGGCCCCTGCCTCCCACTCCCCCTCCATTGGAGGAGTCTCACTGACCTTCTGGAGCTACATACAACCCACTGCCTGTTGGAGGGACGCACATCCCAGCCCGCAGTGATCCATCTCAGGCAGTTTGCAGAGACCTCATTATCTGTTTCAGCGCTCTGATTTCAGGTCGGACTCTCACCTGCGTCACCCATGCATCACAAAGGCTATGGGATAAGGGGGTGTGGGCAATGACTGATACTGATAGAGTGACACAGGAGAGATTCCATTCCACAGGCACATTGAAATCCAGCCCAGGAGTCACTTGTGACTGGTCAGGTGAAACGTTAGCTCCAAGTATTGGTGTTAGACAACTAGAATCCCACAGGGATTAGGGAGGAAGAGCCTGGACTGGATTTCTCTGGCCACTTAGAATGGACTCTGGGTCCAACACTCGGTGAGAAGGACTAAATTTTTCTGCCCTAGAACAGTGTTTCTCAAGGACCAGTCTGTGGACCGGCGCCAGTCCCTGAGATCTTCCAGGCACAGTTTAGGAATGCAGCAAGCCAGTCCCTGGTATCAAAAAAGTTGAGAAACATGGTCCTAGAAGACACATATGCTGTGTCCCATGTTCCTTGGGAACATCACTGCAATCTGCCTGCCTGTCAGGGTTTTAAGACACCTGTTGCATTGGACTCTAAGCACCCCACAAACTTTATTGTTTCTGCTGCACTGCATGATGCCCACTGGACTCCCAAAGTCCTGTCCCAGTGTACCCTGGGCTCCATGTAAAATCTGGGGTGGCACCTCGGGGCTCTAGAGGGGACACTGCATGTGCATTGAGGTTATTTGTTCACAAAGCAAAGGAACATTTTCCTCGGTTAGGATTTGAGAGCTATTTGTTGAACAGGTTGTGGTTTTTATAGCTTTGCTTTCATAATGAGGCAGTTTGTAAATTTAAATAGCCTCTGTTTGCTGAACATATCTGCTCTTTACTAGAACTGCAGTGAAGATCCAGCCCCAAATAGGTGCTAAAAATCCAGAAGGGCCTTGTAACAGCACAGCACCCACGTCTCACAAGCACCCCTTCTGGTTGGGTGTGTCTGAGGTCTTTAAGTAGTCCCGGCCCTGGTTTCGGGCTGTACCCCCAGGGCTTCCTCCCTGGAGGCAATGGTTTCACCCTCTTTGGCTCCAGCTAAGCCTCTTAACAGTTCAGTTCCCCTTCCAGGGCTTTATCTCTGTCTGGAGTAGGTCACTTCCCCAGTGGCCTATGGGGGGAATCCAGCCCTGCCCACTACTCCAGATCCCAGACAAGCGACTCTCAGAATTTCAGCCACCTGCACCATGTCCCTTTAACTAACTGCATTCAGTTCCCTAGGGCACTTCCCCACAACCCTAGCCTTCCCCGATACTTCACACTAGGGTGACCAGATGTCCTGATTTTATAGAGACAGTCCCTATTTGGGGGGCTTTTTCTTATATAGGCACCTATTACCCCCCACCCCCATCCCAATTTTTTACACTTGCTATCTGGTCATCCTACTCCACACTAACCTCAGGGCTCTTTTATGTTCAGGCCCTGCAGCCAGCCAGACAGGAGCTCTTTCTTGCTCCCCCTGTCCCTGCTAGCAGTGAGCTGTCCATGGTGCTGCAGTACCCTTTGGCCAGACAGGAGCACCACGTGCAGTCCCCTGGCTCCAGCAAGGAATTGCCTGTCTGCTGCAGCTCCTTTTATATGGCCCTTCTAGGCCCTGATTGGCTGCTCCCTGCAGCATCTCTGATTGGCTGCTTCCCCTGCAGCCACTCTAGGCTGTTTGGAGCACTTCTCCACTGCTTCTTTCCTGGTATGGCAGGATTCAGAGGCCTGCAGCTGGGGGGCTCTCAGCCTACTCCACCCCATCACAGGCCTTTAGTAGGCTCAATTCTCAACTCAGAAGAAACTCTCTGGAGTTCTGGGTTCAAGTTCTACAGGATCACACCTGAGATGGGTTTGGTGGAATCTCATCCTAGTTTCTGCACATGGGCTAAGGTGCATCAGCAGAGCTCTGGCTGGGGGGACTTGGGGACTAGGCGAGTAGGGGAGAAGCAGGTCAGTTTTGAGGGGCATTGCCAAAACTTGGCAGGGCAGAGGGGAGGAAGAAGGGGGACTGTGGGTCGAGGTTGAAGGGCATTACCAGGAACTGCTGTGTGAGATATTTCACCATCAGCCCTTGATTTAGTAATGCAATTACTTCCTCTATTTCCTAAATGCTAAATATATTCCCTGAAAAATGAAATAGCATAAACAAGGAAACCATGGAGACTAAGGGCTAACTGAGCCACTGCTATAACTCGCCCCAGTACGCATTCTGTGTCAGGGCAGAATTGCTGTTAGTGGTTTTCTCTAATTCCAGATGCGGACGTGAAAATCATAGATGTTGTTCTTAAATGGGAGTTAAAAATCCAACCATCCCAGTGGCTGTTTGGCTGGTTTGTGCAACACCCACTGCTCTCTCCCCTAGCACTGAAATGAGACTGTGCCCCGAAGAAAAACTATCAATCAAAGTCCAGAGATACAGCAGGAAATGAAACACAAGAGCCCTCCTATGTTATAAATGGGAGGGAATTTAGAGCTCATGGAAGCTAGTGTAGCTAGTGAAAAGTTCATGCTAACTTCTTGTTTATTTATTTTCCATGTCCTGGTATCCATATTGGCTCCCACAAGGTGTCAGGTGGATGCGGGGGGCTGGTGTCTCTGTGCCTCAGATCCTCATCCATAAAATGGGGCTAATAGCACTGAATTGTGAAATGCTTGGTTACTATGGAAATGAGGGCCATATGTAACTAGTTGAGTTAACTGCAGTAAGTTAGCCGAGCTCTACAGCTGGTGGCAAAACAAAGGGGAGGAAATTTCATTCAAGTTTCTCCTGATTAGTTTTCAAATGTCAAAATTTCATAATCCTCAAAATTTCAACCAACTCTGGTGTTAAGGCCCTTCTGAGGCCCTTCTCAAATCCCAGCTTAGACACGGGTTAGCCAAGCTAGATAGATTTAGCCATTGTAAGTGGAGCAGATTGGGAAATGTATTTTATTTTCCTTCCAAAAATTTGGAGCATAGAAAAATGTTTCATTTTCATCGCTTTTTTTTTTTTTTTTTAAATTCAGGTTTCTGTTGATGAACCCAAAGCAATGTGTTTGTTTTTAATAAAAGCAGAATAATTTTTTAGATAGTCCTAGAATCACAGATTCCAAAGCCAAAAGGAACCATTGTAATCATCTAATCTGATCTCCTGTGTAACACAAGCCAAAGAACTGCCCAAAAATGACTCATAGAACAGAACTTTTAGAAAAACAGACAAACATATTTGACAACCAAAAAGTGAAAAATGTCAGATTTGGGAGTTTGTTTTTTTCCCTAAACATCTGAAAAATTCTGACAAAAAAGGGATGTTTTCTTGCAAAGGGCATTTTTCATTGGAAAAAAAAAGTTTGTGTTTTCCTTTTCGTCCCAAGCCAGTCCTTCCATCCCCACTACCATTTTGGTGTCTCTCTCGAGAATCCTCGTGTCTCTCTCGAGAATCCCCGTCATTGAAGTTTTTTAACAACAGGTTGGACAAACAACTGGTAGGGATGGTCTCGGTTTACTTGGTCCTGCTTCAGTGCAGGGGGTTGGTCTAGGTGACCTCTCAAGGTCCCTTCCAGCCCTAGATTTCTATGATTCCCCTACTTTTGTGTCATCATGGTCCCCAGCACTGAAAGGGCTATTCCAGGTGCACTCTCCATGCTGTCACGTGTCTGATGCTTAGGGTGTGTCTACGCTACAGCAGCACAGCCACGATTGACGGAAGAATTTTTCCATTGCGTCTACAACGGGGTCTAGGTCAGCCTAATTAGGTTGCCTAGGGCGCAGAATTTTTCATAGCTCTGTGCGATGTAGCTAAGTCGACCTAACTTTTAGCTGTAGGCCAAGCCTTGGATTGTAAGCTGTTTGGGGGAGAGTGTCTCTTGGTTCTGTATTTGTACAGCATCTAGCACCATGACTTGGGCTCCTAGAACCTGCTGTAATGCAAATAGTAAATCATCCTCAAGAAAACAGAGAGCAGACTTAGTGGCTCCAGGCGTTACTAACTGTTCTGTGGACAATACGCTTCCTGTCCAACCCCTCTCCCCACATGGGGCTCCCAGAAAACTCGGCTACAGTGCTACAGGGGGCAGCTGACCCCCACACCACGTGAGCAGACGCGGTCCCTCTGCCTGCTTTGGCCTGGTGCAGGAGGCTGTTCACAAGCCTGAGGAGGTTTGGCCAGCTGGAGGAAATAGACAATCTCGAAGCTTCATTCTAGCTGAACCTTCAGCTGCCTGTGACGCACCTAGAATTGACGATGGAACATGATGGCCCAGCCCAGGTCAGACATAGAGTCCACCCTCTTCTGTGCCCACCCATTCCCTTCCTGCCCTAGCATAGCTGCCCCCTTTCCCCTCTTTACCCACCGCAGCCCTGCTCCCCGCCAGGCCTGAGAAGATGAAGCATTGACCAGGAGCCAACAGCGGAAGGGTAAATGGCCCATTACCTTGATTAACGGATGCAGTCTGGAAAAATGGAAAGTGCTGTGGCTTGCAATATTTCACCCCCTCCCCACGCCTGCTACCCCCTGGCCTGTGTGATGAGATGCGAGGGGAAGGGGGATGGGACTGCCTGAATCCCACTCCCCACGCGCTCCCTTTTCATTTCCTCTCCTCCCTCCAAACTATGAAAGCTCGTCCCGAGGGCAGCCTCAGTCCCTCCCAGGTTGGAATCTCCCTATTAATAACGTGCTTCGCGCAGCCCCCGGGCAGATTTATGCTCTGCAATAACTGGGACAGGAAAGAGGGCCCCGGCTGGTATTTTTTGGAGCGCGGTGGCTGGGAGTAATTGGAGACTTTCAATATTGATCCATCCAATTTCAATCAGATGCCTTCCACTCTGCACCTGAATAAATAGTACCGTTTATTAAGACTTTTCATTTTTGCCGGGGGAAGTAACCTTATTGTTTGAGGGATGTAATCCCACAGCGGATGCAGAATTTCAATCGAGGTTATTGCTGAGTGGTTTCTACCTTCCCCGCATCGTTATTACACCGGCAGCCGCTGTCTCCTAGGTGCATCTTTTCCTGGCCTGGAAGGGGGATACAGCACAGCGGGAGTTTAACCCCTCCCCCACCTGCCCCAGAATAACACGCCTGGTGATTGCTTTTAGAATAGACCCCAGAGCACTGAGAAGGGTCCTACAGCTCACAGGTATCCTGACTGCAAAGAGGTCTCCAGTCTTGGGAGTGTGGAGTGTCTGGGCTGTGCCATAGTTTCACCCTAAAGGGTTAACGAGTGCTGCCCGTGTCTGTGTAGTGAGGGCAAAGTCACACAGCTACAGACACTGCTGTCACCAGCGAGGGTAATGATAATAGCACCTAGCTGGGGAAACTGAGGCATGGAGGTGACATGAGTTGACCACAGTCACCCAGCAGACCAATGGCAGAGCCAGGACTAGAGCCCGGTGAAGTGTTCTAGCCACTAGGCCACAGGACCTGGAAATGTCACCATCCAAAGCACGAAACCCGACCACTTGAGTTAACAGAACAAGCCCCTTTGTCTGTGAGCAACTTCTCTAGCTCGCTTGCAAGAAGCTTATTGTTGTTAGGTATTTTCCCATAACAGCCTCAACTGAGATCAGGACCCCATAGCGCTCGGTGCTGCACATAGAGACAGTCCCTGCCCAGAAAAGCTTGCGATCTAAACAGAGAAGACAGACAAAAGGTGGGAGGGGAAACTGAGGCACAGAGTGGGCAAGAAGCTTGGCCAAAGGTCACCCAGAAGGGTGGGAGTTGAGCCAGGAATAGAACTCAGGTCCCCAGCCAGTGTCCAACCCACTAGGCAGTGCTACCTCTTGTGATTTTAGTGCTGAAGTCCTGGGTTCTAATCCAGCGCCGGCTGTTGTTGTCACTGAGAATAGCCATGAGAGGACGACACAATCGCATGGACCAGGCCAGCGTGGCATCCAAAGGCCGAATCTGCTGAGCCGTGTGCAAGCCAAGAGGGTGTATTCCAACCGCACAAGTCCTTATGAAAGCTGGCCCAGGAACTGCGGGATATGGGGCCAGTTCCATTTCTGCCCTGGCTGGAAGCAAGACATGCTGAGAGGCAGTGAACGTTACAAGGGAATGGTAGCCAGGGCCTGAATGGATATAGTACATGGAGCGTTTTGCCTTTTCCCCAGCTCAGATCCGCCCTTTGTCTGCAATGAGCGGACGTCGTTAACATCTATTTTGTGGCCTGTGGGGACAGAGTGGTGGTTGGGGGGAAGCATGGACCAGCTCCCAGAGGACAGGTGCCCATCTGGCACAAAAAGCAATCCCCCCACCGATGGCACACCTGAGGGTACCCGTAGGGAATGAATGGCCCTCTCAAGGTGGGTGGGGGAGTGGGAGTGGGAGTGGGGAAGCTTGCCGTATGGGGAACCCCGGCTGCCCCTGGGGTTCAGCAGAGATCCCCACCACATTTGCAAAGCTGATAAATGGCTCTTTGGCAGCGATCCCAGCAAGCCCTTGCCCTCTCCGGCCTCCCCCTAGGGACAGTGGGTCCCATCCTCAGCGGGGGTAAGCCAGCACTGATTCCAATGGAGCTTCACCAGTTCACACCAGTCCAGGAACTGGCCCTGAATACAACTGGGTCCAATGCAGAGCAGCGGCGGCGGCTGCACGGAGCCAGGCCCCGGCTCGATTAGCAGCTCCGCAGCCACCGCGTTAGTGCCAGCCGTAAAACACCAACAGCCTCGTAATTTATATGGCAGGTTTCATTCCTTTCCTTCTCCAAAGACTTGTTCGATAAATTACTGCTTTATGGCTTCCAAAGTGCTCTGCGGAGCGCAGAACGAGGGGGAAAGAGAGCCCGGCCCGTCGGCGTGCCAGCGAGCCGCTACTGCCACGCGCAGCCCCACACGAGCTACTGCTCCTGCCCGGAAGCTCGCGCCAAGGCAATGCAATAGAGAAACACCTAGGGGTGCTGAGCAAGAGCGGGGTCCCATGGTGCTAGGCACAGGCCCATCCAGAGGAAGTTGGGGCCCCGGTACATCCTGTTTTCTGGGGCTCCCCCCCTCCCACTTCACTTTATTTACACAGATGTTTTGGAGGCAACTGCTGCCCCCGCTCTCACCTGTCAGCCATTGAGAGACAGTCTCTGTCCCAGAGAGCTCACAGTCTCCAGAGAAGAGGCGGGCAAAGGGCGGGAGGGGACAGTGACTTACCCAAGGCCAGCCAGCAAATTAGTAGCAGAGACTAGACCTAGTTAGTAACTAGAACCCAGGTCTCCTGGGGGCCAGTCACTGCCCCATCCATAAGGCCAAATGGTCTGTACAATCTCATCCAGTGCATTCCCTGCAGGAGCATTAGTGATGCCCCCTTCCTCCCCCCCCCAACTAATCCTAAAATGCCACCCCCAGCACAGCTGCCATGTGGGGAGGGGGGGGGGGCTTCAGGGCAGCTGAAATCTCAGACAGGAAGCATACTGCCCCCTGTAGACCATCCATGACAGATGCTTGCAGTGCCAAGGATGCTGCAGCCTCAGTGCACCATAGACAGGCTGGGGCACCTGTAAGGCAGCGCATTGGATCTCTCCGCAGGGCAGGGACCTCACCTCTCCGGTTGGCCTGGAAAGTGCCCAGCCAACTTTTGGGTGCAAGCCAAAAGAATGAATTCCAAAGCACCAGTAAAAAGAGAACAAGAAAACTAGCCATTGGTGTGTCCCCAGCTGCTGGGGAGCAGCTGAAACCAAAGCACTGGAGCCAGGCCCATTGCTAGGAGCTTTCTTGACCACGTCTCCATGTGAGGCGCTCACTGAAGGGAATTCATCCCTGGAGGGGCTCTGAGGCTGGGGGTGGGTGGGAGGAAGCAGTTTCCTCCTCCCTTGTTCAGGAGCAGTCAAGAGCCAACTTAATTCCTGGTACAAGTTAGAGCAGCCCTGGGGTTACTCTGGAGCACTGCAGGTCTGCCCTGGCCACCTCCTTCCTTGGGCCTGCCCTGCTTCAGCCCACTCTGGAATCCCCTCTGCATGCTCCAGGGTGAGGGACGCTTATAGGAAGGCCAGCCAGGGACCTGCGGAGCTAAAAGCAATTCAGTTACCATAACTGGAAGGCTAAGCCACCACCTAAGACACAAGGAGAGTACGTGAACCCACCCAGGAGATTTGTGGAGTATTGTTTTGGGTGGGTGGAGGCGAGGAGGCAGAATGGACAAAACCTGAGCAAGATGGAGAGACAGAAAAGGAAGTCAGAGAGGAAGAAAAGAATGCTGTGAGCAGAAGCAGCTGGTTCCTGTTGTTTGATCTTTCTGTGTTCAGAGACACAGGACTTTGTACATTCTTTGTAAGTAAAAAAAATGCATCCAAGAAATACCTATCACTAATTTCTATCCCACCTGGAACGTCCCCAGGGCCCCAAACTTTGACTAGCTGCTCAGGTTGAAAAGGGGCATTAATACATTTCAATTTATGTGCATGGTGCTGTACAAAACAAAGGCAGAGTTCCTGCCCCCCAGAGCGTATAGAGCAAGAGGTTTTAAGACATACACACACACATCCATGCAAATGCATGTGAACACTCTCCTTTGCACTCATGCACACACATGCATTCCCAAACACACACACACTCATGCAGACACACACCTACTCATATATACACACGCACTCATTCACAATCATTCAGGCAGGTGCACACACTTGGGCACACCCCACCCCACATCAATATGCATGTGTGACCCTAACAGCATCCCAGTGCAAGAGGGTAAGGGGCTCGCTGTTATCTGGTAGTGAGCACAGCTGGCCTTACCCATTCAGTGTACCCCAATTCATTAATGTCATAAACTGTATCCAAGATGTGTCATGCATGCTATCATCAGAAAACTAATAACTCGCTGATCATTGGTGTTCTTGTGTGGTGTGTATACGGAAAATACCCAAGGGATCATACACATTTGAAGGAAATGTGGCATTAAAACATGTTTAACAGACAAGTCTGGGAAGTGGGTAAACAGGTTTCTCCCAGCCAAAGGACAAAGTATCAGTGTCAATTAGCAATCACATGCCAAGTGGCCATTCATTTGCATCAGAGAGGGCAAGGACAGATTAATTTGCATTTTAGCAAACACCAGCAGGGGAAGAAACCAGCATGGAATTTCCTTCACCAGCAGACTCCATCTCTCCGTCCTCACACCTTGAATGAACTTAGCTTTGGGGGTAACTTGCAGAAGAATCTATTGCAAAGGCTTATCAAACAGTCCCAAGATATCATTCACCTGAGAACACCAGGAAGTGAGCGCTTTGGACTTTGTGGGAAATCCTGATCAGATGGGTGGTCAGCTATGGTGCTGGAAGGTAGATTAATAAGGAAACTACCTTGAACAAAGGCCTACAGCCTTGTTGTGTTAAGTCTTAACCACTAGAAAGTGTTTTTCACTTTGATTTGTATGTAACCATTTCTAACTCTACCCTTTGCACTTAAACTCACTTAAAATTCTCTCTCTCTCTTTTTAACATACTTGTTTTAGTTTTACTCTAAGCTGACCCCGTGCTGTGTTTGAGCTGAAATGATTTCTAACTCCAGTTAAAGCGATAAGCTGTGCAGTTTGTCTCTTTGGAGGAGCAAATGAACCCTATTATTCCTCTGAATGGCCCGGAGATTGCAGAGCACATGGTTTTGGGACAATTTGGGACTGGGGGGTGTTGGGGTCATTTGCCAAGTGGAACCAAGTCTGGTGGAGGCCAGAGTGTGGCTGGGTGTAGCAAGCAGGTGGCTGGAGTCAGAGCTGCTGGTCCAGGGTAGCTTATCATACAGACACTCAGGGCATGATTGTCTGCTGGTTGGGAGCATCCGGACAAGGGAGCTACAGCAGCAGAAGCACCTAGGGTTTCTGGGCATGTGATGACACCATCCCTCACCGGTCTGGATTGCACCCAGAACGTGAGAGCGTGCACACATGCCGGTGCACACACGCCCATGCACACACACCCGTGCACTCGCACAGGTGCACACAATTTAAACCATTGCAGACCAATTAGAAGCAGCAGCTGCTTTGTGGCAATCTCCCTTCAGTGCACCTGTTCGAGCAGGCATTGCTATGGCAACACACCAGCCCGGGGGAGGTGGGAGATGAGTTGCCAAGTAACGCAACGCTGTGGACTGCAGAGCTGACCCCAGGTACTCGAATCATCAACGTGGGGAGCGATGCGCCTCATTGCAAAGAGTCAGCGGGGGAGAGAGGAGACAGGAGGAGAGATGATCAAGGGAGAGATGATCAAGGGAGAGTCACTTGCCATGCTAGATGGGAGGCTGACCAACATGCTCTGACTAGTAGGCCTGACTCCCTATGTGGCTCTGGAACAACTGGCCACTGGAGTCATTGACTGATGATCCATTTTACCCAGCAGCAGCACAATCCCCCTGCTTCCTTCCCCATGCCTGGGAGCAGCACTGGGTGAGTCAGAGGAAATGCATTGTGGGAAGAAAAGTGAGTTGGGCGTGGCTGCTGGAAAGAAGCTATTGAAAGGGAAAACGACCGTTTTTGAAGAGTAAAATGTCAGTAAATAAGAGGGAAGGGTGAGATCGACCCATAGAACCGGTTAATAAATGACAATTATTTTTCACAGGACATTTTGAACTTTTTTTTTTTAATTTTAAATTTCATTTTTCAAAAATAATTTTGGATTATTAACCAGTTTTCAGTTAATTTTTTTCTGGTTTTAGATTTTTTGGTTTCTGGGTTTTTTATTTAAAACCTGAAACTTTTAAAATTGAAATCTGATTTTTTTTTTTTTAAATCAAAAACAGTTTTCAAAAAACATTTTTTTCTTTTACTCGGAATATTTTCTGGGGGGGGGGAAACCAGGATGAAAACCCAGAAAATTTCAACCACAATGAAAATAGACCATGAAAACGGTTGGTTTTTGTCCAAAAGCTACTTTTTGCTGAAAAAAACTTTTGGACAAACCAATTTCAATCAGCTACAACCAGTACATGCCAGACACTTTGCTGAGGACCCTGTACTTTTCTACCCAAGCAATCAATCCCCTTCCAGTACTGTCAGTTCAGGATGCAGTGCCAGTTATTTCTGAATGGAAACAATGTCAGTGTTGGTTATATAGCCCTTCTGATGGACAGGGTAGATCCTGGCCATCCCAGGTCCTCAGGGCGCAGCACAGACTGTTGCCATGTGATCAAAAGGAGCACACACATTAGCTGGCAGCAGTAGTAAGCTGCAATCCACCATGTGGATCAGTCATAGAGGGGGAGAAGACACTCACTCTGCAAGTGCGTTTCAATGGCATTTTAACTTCAATGGAAGTCGTCACAGTTTGAATAGATGAATCCAGATTCCCTGCTAGTATACATTGGCTCACCTCCTTTGGAGTCAATGGGCCAGATCCCATCTCTCTAGGACAGAGACTGCTTATCACTGTGTGTTTGTGCAGCGCCTAACACAATGGGGCCCTGGTGAAGATTGGTGCCTCTAGGTGCTTTAACATGAAAATACTACACCAGTGAGGGCTGCTGGTCTGCAGACGAATCCCCCGGGAACTCAGCACCGGGGCTCTCCCCTGGATTCCGAAGATGACTTCATTTTTTAAAGATGCCTTTGACGGATGTAAATTACCGATTGATTTCTGGGTGCTTCGGCTAATGAAGAACTGAGCTGAATAATTAATTACTTCTGAGTAAATAATTCATAGCTGGTTGTGATTTCGATGGGGGAGCAGGGAAACGTTTTATTTATTTGAATCTTAAAAAGAATAATACATGCCATTCCCACTGCTCCCACCCTTCTCCCCTCCCCACGCGCTGTCATCGCCACAGAGCCATGGATTTTCAGGCCGCAAGAGAACGTTAGATCATCTAGTCTGACCTCCTGTCTAACACAGGCCAGCGAATGTTGCCCTGTTACCCCAGTGTTGAGCTTATAGTGTCTGCATGACTAAAGTGTCTCCTCCAGAAAGGCCTCCGGTTGTGATCTGAAGACCTCAAGAGATGAAGAATCTACCACGTCCCTTGGTAGTTTGTTCCATTGGTTAATCACCCTCACTGTTAAAAATGTGAGCCCGATTCCTCATTTGAAGCTGTCTGGCTTCAGCTTCCAGCAGTTCCTGTATTTATTTAGGAGATACTCATAGATTCATAGATTTTAAAGCCAAACGGGACCATTAGATCATCTAGGCTGACCTGTATATCAGGGGCCAGAGAATTTCTCATAGTTATTCCTGTATCCAGCTCCATAAATTCTGGCTGAATGCAATAGCTTTTATGAAAAGATCCAGTCTGGATTTAAAGACTCATCGTCCCTTGGTAAGTTGTTCCAATGCTTAATTACCCTCACTGCTAAAAATTCATACCTTATTTCTAGCTTGAATGAATCTAGCTTCCGCTTCCAGCCACTGGACGTTGTTAGGGCTTTGTCTTCTAGATTAAAGAGTCAGGGAAATGTTTGGTGGAGCTGTTACAAAAACAACAACAAGAAAAACCCCAAACAAGAATGAAATGTCTCCGTTCTTTTCCCTGCTTTTCACATTTTTGATGGAAATGTTCCAACCTTCTCCCCTCATCGGTGGTATGAGGCAGCCCTAGCAATGCACCGGATAGCAGAGTCCTCTACAGGGAGTGTAATGTAGCTCTGTAAGGTGCCTTGTGGAAAAGAGGACACGAGAGCTAAGACCCACAGGAAAGATTACACAGTCCACTCCTGTTTTCTGCCTTCCCAAGAGCTGCACCCAGAGTCCAGGTAGTACAAAAGCCTGTTCAACTTCTTTCCCCAGCCAAGTCCCTTCTACTTGCAGGAGGTACACTCTGCAGCCTCCTATTTGTGCTCGGAGCTGTACATACATGTAGTAAGTGACAGCCACTGCCCTGAGAAGCTTGCAGAAAATACAGCCTCCCCAAAGACAACACTATTTATTTATACCACTCTGCTTTGCATAAACCCCACAATGCAACGCAGAGCGATCTGGTTGACATCATGAGCAACAACGTGCGGGTAAGAGCCCCTTCTCAAAAGGAGACTTTTGCCAGCCTGTCACCATGATACATAAGAACGCTGGCAATCCCTTTCCCGTCTCCTGCTCCCTCCTCCCCTGAGCTGTTCTGCATTTGTCCAGGAATGCTGGCGAGGCTCCGTTCTGACCCACAGATGCATTGATCCCAGGGAGGGTCTGATGGTCGTTTTCCCTTTGTGCTGCCAGTTCGGAGGCTGAGTGCATTGGACTGCAAGGCAGGAAAGGCAGATATTTTTATCCCACCGCTGTTGTCCTAACCTCTCTCTCTGCTTCTTTTCATGCGTGTTGCCAGGTTTGGCAGTGCAGTGCATAGGAACAATTCACTCCATCTACCAGCATGTTGGATAATGAGCCAGAGCAATCAGCAGCA
This sequence comes from Emys orbicularis, assembly GCF_028017835.1. Classification (NCBI taxonomy): domain Eukaryota; kingdom Metazoa; phylum Chordata; order Testudines; family Emydidae; genus Emys; species Emys orbicularis. Next base: position 21,426,318 of record NC_088699.1, on the reverse strand, counting down.
GAACAATATTTATTAAAATCACCCTAAGTGTTGTTATTAATAAAGAGGTACATTATGATAACATCCAATGGCCCCGACCTGGGTGCCATTGTGCAGACACAGGGAGAGAGACAATCCCTGTCCTGGAACGACCCCAGTCTAAGTCGTGGTGCATCATCGTTTGCAGTTACTAGGGGGACGGGGTGTTTCCATTGACTTCCTTCAGCCCTGGATCAGGCCCTAAGCCAAAAACACAAAGGGCTGTGGAAGGGGCAAGACAAAGAGTGTGATGAAGAATTGGCACTGGGCAGATTAGCCAGGGTTGCCCATTTACATGGCTGAGGACCAGGGTGAGACCCTTTATATTGTGGAGGGCTACTCAGTAATGCTGCCTTGAGGAACTTTTCGATGTCTGCACAGAAAGATATTCAGCATCTTTCCACGCACTGGAGGTGGTTTTCTGAAGTGCAAGGATTTAAGGGCACTGTCCACCCTTGCTAAAGCAACGGCTGAAAGTGCGTTGGCCTTGACTGGGTAAGGTGAAATCAAAATAATACATTGCACTTATGATGCATTTCTCCAAAGAGCTCAAAAGCATCTGCAAAGGTGAATGAATATCACTATTTTACAGATAAGGAAGCAGACACTCAGATAGGATAAGGCCTGCGTTTTCACACTCAGGTACCTAAGAATTAGGCACTAGACATGTTGCACGTTAGCAGTTCCAATGGCCTTTGAGGTGCTCGTTACAGGACTCCGGGCCCCATTGTTCTGGGAGCAATACAAACATAAAATACACCCTGAAGCGTTTACAGTCTAGATAGAGGTGAGAAGTAGGACATAAGGGAGGTAGGGGGAAGTAGGAGGCAATGTAAAGTTTCCATGTGAGAGAGACAAAGCTTGCCTTTAATTCAATAAGAGGCTGCTCTGTGCTCCGAACAGCATTCGCAGCCCTGTATCCTTATATGAAAGGTGACCCTTTAATAACACCCTCTAGTTGCTATCTAGCCCTTTTCTTAGTAGATCTCAAAGTGCTCTACAATGGTAGTCAGGATCATTATCTCCATTTTACAGATGGGGAAACTGAGGCAGAGGTGTGATGTGATTTGCTCAAGGTCACCCAGCAGGCCAGGGGCAGAGCCAGGAACAGAACACAGGTTGTTTGAGTCCCACTCCAGAACTCTATCCACCAGGACCCTTTGGACTCCCCAATCACACCCCGCCCCCATCAAAAACAGTAACAGCTGCTCCATACACCCACGAGGCGACAGATTTAAAGGTGCGGCACACAGAAAGGAGAATGCAGCTGCATCCACTCTCCACTGCTGCTCTGAAGATCCAAATGGCAGCACGGGACAATCTCTACATCCCATGCGGTCATGGATTTGTTACATTCCCATCACCATATCCTCGCACTGGGCATCACAGAGGAAAGGCAGCTCCTATAGGAAAATGAGCCATTCTTTATCACTGTGTCAATAGCCAGGAAAAGAGCTAGAAGAATGCGATCAGTTATACTTACTTTTTGTAGGGCTTTAGAATTGGAGCTGCTAACTTGGCGCTGTCAAAATCCATAGTTCCACTTGATTGTCTCCTCATGCATTTTCTCAGAGGACTCTAGAGCTGGACAGACATCCCTAGAGGCTGAAGTCCCAGTTTATCCCTAGGACGGCTACATCACCGACTCGCTTCCTTGACCCTGCACTTCACTGTGCATCCAGCCCTGTTCTCAGGGGGCGTTCAGTCCCCGGGGGGCATTCCGAGAACACCAACCAGGGAGCCAAGGGGCCAGATGTTCAGGAGAGCTCAGCACGTCGTGTGCCTATTGGGCATCAGCTCTGGAAATGGAAAACTTCCCTCTTTTTAGCACGTGTGGTGGAAGGGGTTTGCCATGTGGACCGGGGCTGGGGAGGATGAATTCCTGCGGAGGGATACGGGAGGGAGGGTGATACCACAGTGGACTCCCTGCAGAGGAATATGGTTGGGAGGTCAGTTACCACAGTGCACTCTCTGCGGAGGGATACGGGGGGGAGGGTGGTTACCACAGTGCACTCCCTGTGGAGGGATACAGGAGAGGGAGCGGTTACCATAGTGCACTCCCTGCGGAGGGATATGGGGGGCAGGGCAGTTACTACAGTGCACTCTCTGCAGAGGGATACGGGTGGGAGGGCAGTTACTACAGTGCACTCTCGGCGGAGGGATACAGGAGGGAGGGCGGTTACCATAGTGCACTCCCTGCGGAGGGATACGGGGGGAGGCAGAGGAATACGGGCGGGAGGGCAGTTACCAAAGTGCACTCCCTGCGGAGGGATACAGGAGGGAGGGCAGTTACCACAGTGCACTCCCTGTGGAGGGATACGGGGGGAGGCAGAGGAATACGGGCAGGAGGGCAGTTACCAAAGTGCACTCCCTGCGGAGGGATACAGGAGGGAGGGCGGTTACCACAGTGCACTCTCTGCGGAGGGATACAGGAGGGAGGGTGGTTACCACAGTGCACTCCTTGCAGAGGGATACAGGAGGGAGGTTTACATACTTAACATCTCTGGGGCGCGCGGGAGGGACACGAAGAGGACGTTCTGTCAGGCAGTTCTTCAGGGCGCGACGGGGAGGAAAGGGTTTCACTCTGAGATCCCGCCTGTGGAGTGAAGTTTTTGGCTACGGGGCTAGCCAGCCATCTGCTCTGGGACTCCGTGCACTGTGTCAATCACTTCCTGATTACCTACTTGTCTGTCCTAAAAGGGACCTGAAGCATATGGGACATAGCAAGCCCTGGTATAAGTGGGCACAGCGCCCCTTGGCGAGGACTGAAGTGGGTCCAAGAAGTCTAATGGATATCAGTGACCGACCATCAAATCCTACATCAGACAGGCTGCAAAATGGTCCTGCAGCTAAAGGCCTCTTCTGGCAGGGATGTGTCTGAGATGAACAGATAGAGAACAAGGACAGAGCAAGGCGGGAGAGTGACAGAGAGAAGATGAGGGGGAGAGGAAAGGGGGATAAGAGAAGAGAGAAGAGGAGAGAAAGTGAGGGGAAAGCTTATGCTCTAATAAATTTGTTAGTCTCTAAGGTGCCACAAGTACTCCTGTTCTTTTTTCAGAGGGAGATGAGAGCAGTAACATTCTCTATCAGAGTTGCTCTGAGTCAGTGCTTCAGCCGCACGGGGCTGCACTGAACAAGCAGAGCGCTGCTCCCAAGAAAGCTGCTCTCAGCGCCGTCTGCTGAACCATTACTGTGCTTAAATCATTGGACAGAAATCGGAGTTAAAATGTGTAAAGCCGCCTTTCTCCCACCATCTCCACTGTGCCTGCAGGGGAACCCAGGCTCAGGCGACGCACTGGAGCAGAACCTCTCAATGCAGCTTCCATGCCTCCTGGAGATCTGGGGCACCCATCGGGCAGCGCAGCAGTGGGGCTGGGATGCCAAGGGACTGGAACTCCCAGATGGGGAGGGGGGGGGGGGAGAATAGGACAGCGGGTAATCTGGTATCTGGGATAGTCTAGACAATACTTGTCCTGCCATGAGTGCAGGAGACTGGAGTAGATGACCTCTCAAGGTCCCTTCCAGTCCTATGATTCTATGAAAACAGGCCGGATTAACTGGTGGATTGGTACCAGAACAAAGAATGTCCCAATATTGTTCAGTGCCTGGTACTGTGCCACCCATAGCAGCCTGACAGGACTAATGTAACACTGGAGGGACCAGCCATTGTGTAGTGCCTGGAAGAGTCCCAGCGGGATGGGTACAAATGGGAAGGAAAAGTCAATATTTCTAAATTTCGCATGGAACAGAAATTCCAAAAAGTTTCAATTCAGCAACATCAATGGATTTCATGTCAATAATGTCAAAACATTACAATATAAAGTATGAAATATGTGTAAATGGTAGATACCGAAAACATAATACTAACAATCAGATAACATAAAAGTCAAAACGATAAAGTTGAAATGAAACATTTTGATCTAATCGAAATTAAAAAGGTGAAACAACTGGTTGTGACACATTCTTGCTGGATGTTTAATGAAAACCGACTGGTTCTTTAAAATGTTGCAATGAAACCTGCATTTGCTGATGGAAAACTGCTCTGTCAAAAAATTGTCAACCGACTCCAGAACTGAAGCAGACACCGAGCAGCCTTCTCCCATCTGACCGTCAGTCTGTCCTTGCCATCCACTCATGCTGTTCCCACTCCCCGACTCTGCATGTCACCCCTCTCTCCAAGTCACTGTAGCCACCACACCTTGGAGCACTGGTTAGCTTCACTTTACTGAGTCTGTTCTTCACTAATTCCTCTTGTGTCAGAATATGTGATATCCCACTGGAGAGGGAGATGAGGGAGAAAGTGGATCAAGTCACCCATCCTCCCTCCAACTCTCTTCCCTTGGTCCTGGGAAGTTAAATGATTCACCCAAGGTTACACAGGAAGTCGGTGGCAGAGCAGGGATGTAGACCCAGATCTCTCAAGTCCTACGTGAGTGCCCTAACCACTGGCCCATCCTTCTCTCATCAATTTTGGCTCAAGGCGGTCAGTGTTAATATTTTCTCAGTATCGATTCATGGGGCTTCCCCAGTGCACGGGACCCACTCATCCCAAACTGTGAGGAAAGTTGCTCTCTGGCTCTGCACCCCAGCATGATGCAACGTGGATGCATACATTGTTAGTGCCCTCAGTGGACACCTGTCTATTCCTTCTCCTTCCACCATGTGTCAAATTTTAAGAAGAGGGAAGTTTTGTTTTTTTTAAAACAACTCAACTGTTTGAACCACCCTGGCTGGGAGAAAGACACTTGAAAGCATCTTGAGTCTGGTTAAAGCTGGTTATCCATCCTGATTTGCATAATGATTATGCAAATACAAGTTTGCATAATGCAGCTATGATCTACAGTCGCTTTAGATTTTTATTGTGCAGAAAGACCACAGAGAAGAAATTGAACAGCTGTCCATTCATCCAGTGGCACCTCAGCCTCAACAGCACATGTGCTGCTGGTTAAGCAGCCATTGCCATTTCTAGCAAGCCATCTTTAAACCCTCAAAGGGCAGGGGACCCATTTAGGTCGGGCGGCAGTTGTCCCCACTGTGCTTCATACCCGGTGTTACCACGCACGCCTCCATGGATCCACTCCTCAGTCTGGCAGAGCCGCTCCCTCCTCCTGCCATGGCCCAATTCACCAGCACAGGCCCACCCATGGAACAATCCATCCCCTCTGGGGTCCTCCCCCAGAAACCAACTGTGCCCACAGCCCTGCTCCTTTTTGCACACACTAGACCCACCTCCCAGGGGGCAGAGAGACCTCCACTGAAAGTTGCCCCTGCATTGAAATCTGAAATGGGTGCTGCTGCAAATGGGCGTGGGTTTTACTCTCTAGTTGCCCTTGGGTGTGCAGTAGCCAGGTGCATTGGACACTGGAGGTTTCCCGTTCAGTGCCGCCTGACCTCCATGTTTATCACAGCTGTGGGAGTTCTCAGTTTCCATTCCCAGGGGCCTTAGCTACTTGTATCCCCATTTTAAAGGTGAGGAAATGACTTACCCAGGAGGCCAGCAGCGGAGCTGGGACTAGAACCCAGGTCTCCTCAGTGTGAGTCTGTCCACTAGGCCCGTCTCCCTCATCCCCCTGTCCCCTCCAGTGGTTGTATCACTGGTGAGTTTGGCTGAGCTAATGCCCCCAAAACTCCAAGTGACCCTCACTCAGCATGGTCAAGGCTCACGCAGTCTCCTCTCCAGTCTCAAGCAGCCTCTGGAACTCATCTAACTCCGGTCCAAAGGTTGGTCGAGGCCCATTCCACTCCCAGAGCCTCGGCTTTGTTCAAAGCTCAGCCACGCTTCTCCAGACCGATCACAAACCTCCGAGACCATTTTGGTGAACAAGGTCTGAGCTCCGGGTTTGCAACAAGGCCCAAAGCTGAGCGAATTGTGCCCAGCTTTTGTTATGTCCCTGTCTGGCATCTGCCTTCTTGAACCTTGAAACCCCTCTGGTTCCTACAGTGTATTCTCCTGTGTGGCACCTGCTGTAGTTTTCCTATAGGCGTTGTCTGTTTACCTGCACACCTGTCGAACATAGTGTGAGAATGCTCGTCTGCAGTCATACCCTGATCTCACCTATGCCACTCGCATCTGGTGCTCTGTCCACCGGAATACTGTGCAGTGTAAACCTATTTCAATGGAAAAGTTGGCACCTCGACTTTTCTAGACCTTCATATCCTGCATATCTGCCTGCTCTCCCTACTGACACTGGTTCCAACTCAGCAGTCACTATGTTTTGACACCGTTCTGTGGCCTATGTTAAATATGATGTGATGTGGGGGCTGGCTAGGTAGTTCCCCATGGCTCAGCATCCACATCACCAAAATCATCACTGCAATTCGCCCTATGAGGCCAGGTTTGCCAAAGAGCTCTGCAGCCAACATGCCCCCTCAGTATGCTGAGCTCCTTTGGAAATTTGCCCCCAGTTGTGAGCACTTCTGAAAATCCTGGCTGAAGAGACAGTGTCTACAGACTTGCATGGTGTCAAGTAACAGCAGAACTAAAATTCATTTGCAAATTTAACACCATTAATTTGGGCTTGACTAGGGACTGGGAGTGGCTGGCTCATTACAAAAGCAGCTTTGCCTCTCCTGGAATTGACACCTCCTCATCTCTTATTGGGAGTGGATCACATCCACCCTGATCGAATTGGCCCTGTCAACACTGGTTCTCTACTTGTGAGGTAACTCCCTTCTTTTTGTGTGTCAGTATATAATGCCTGCATCTAGAACTTTCACTCCATGCATCTGAAGAAGTGGGTTTTTACCCACGAAAGCTTGTGCCCAAATAAATCTGTTAGTCTTTAAGGTGCCACCAGACTCCTTAGTGTCTACAGAGAAGCCAAAGGGTAAATGGGCCATAGAGACCAAACAATCCACTCAGCCCTCCAACGTGCTGGTCCCTTCATATCAGATGCGGACACATTCCCATTCAGAGGAAAGAGGGCTTCATTCTCCAGAGCTACGCATCTGGCAGTTCCGTTTTTTAAAACACCCTAGAATCAGTTCTGGGCATTGTTCTGTGGAGTGTCATCTCGGGCCCTGGAGAATGGAAACAGAACATCTTCATCAGCAGGGAACATCTTATTGCCTGAGTATATAGTGCCTCTTATGCAGTCTCACTGACTTCCTACTGTCCAGAAATAGCAATGATCCCTGGCTGCTCATAATGGCAATCAAATGCCATTCCCAAGCCAACATGATGAAGTGAAAAGAATGATTCTGAACTGAGGAGTAATGGGGTGGAGAGCATTGCTCTAATGGTTAAGAACATGAGATATAGATACTCCGGGGCAGATCCTCAGCCAGCCTAAATTGGATTCAATGGAGCTTTGATGGTTTACACCAGATGAGGATCTGGCCCCCAGCCTTTTCTGACACAAATATATCTCATTGATTTCAAGTCAGTTACTTCTGATTGACACCTGTCTGAGATCAGAATCAGGGGCCACAAAGTGATATGAGGGTGGAAAGATAGGGGACATCAGCCATGTTCCCTGCTCCAGCCCTGATTACTCCAGCCTCTTTGCAGCACAATTGTTCCAAGAAAAGAAAATGTTTGCTGAAGAGATCGTGTCTGGAGGTCTCCGGGAGATGGAACAAAAAGGGGGATCATTTATTTAACTGGTTAATTTATGTTAAAGCAGACCACGGCCTTTTTTGATTAGTTAGGCAGCATATTAAGTGCATGTTATAGATGGCTAATTGCAATAACTGCCAAGCAATACATAAAAACAAAGTAGAAAGGAATAATGTCTCAGCTTTAATGGCTTCCTTGAGTGGGCGGTGGGAGGGGACGGAGCGAACCTGGTTTATTCTCTTTACTTTGTTTGCCTCTCACCCAAATGTATTCTCAAAGTGCAATCGTCTGCCAAGCAAAGTTCCCAGCTACAGCTCCCACAGCATGGTCCCAGCGTCATGGCCCGATGTAGTTCCAGAGAGACATGCCAGTCACTGCTCCCACATCACAGTCACTACCCACCAGACACAGTCGCAACAAGCCACCACTCTTCCGGTATCACAGCCCGACACTCTCACATCCTGGACACTGCTCTGACACCATGGCCAGGAGATGCCAGCAACTGCTCCTCCAAACCAGCCACAACCCACACCAGCCACGGCTCCCGAGCAAGCGGCTCCCATGCCGACATCACAACGCCACTTAGCCAGCGAGCGAATGTAAGAGCAGGGCAGCATGACGTGGTGCTTATCTATTTCTTTGTAGTGTGGTGGTGCCAAGAGTCACTGTGGAATGAAAACCACCAAGAATGAAGGACGTCCCAAACCTCCCAGTCGTCTGCTCCAAAAGCAAGTTGCATTCCTTTGATGTTGCCTTCTCGAACAAAGGTCTTATTGAATAATACCATCATAATAAATAATATTTAACCCTGAGCCCCTGACCCCCCGCCAGACTCTACCAAAACAAGACTTCTGAACATGCTTCTCCCCACCTGGAGATAGAATAAGTGAATAAACAAGTGACAGGCGTGTGGTCATGTTGCTTTATGCACAACTGGAAGGTGTTCAGATACGACAGTGATGAGCACAGTATAAGAATAGAATAGAACCCCCAGTCAGGATAAAGGCCACATCGAGCTGAGCACTATACATGCATTTTAAAGCTTCCATTCATGTATTCAGCTGTTTTAAGTGTAACAAACTGGCTGTGTGTACCATGTTCCCATCTAATGGCTGCTCCACGTGGAGGCTAGGAGTCCTACTACACTAGAACTGGCTGGGCATTTTCCATCAGAATGATTTGCTGACACAAAATGCAGCTTCTACAAAACTGAAATTTTCCCTGGGAAAATTTTGATTTTGCTAAAAAAACAAAATGTGATTGTCCATTGGGCAAACTGAAATAACATCATTTTGGGTCAGTTCAACCCAAATTGGAATATTGGGGTTTTTTAACTGCCCCAAAACATTTCATTTCGCATCAGTTCAACATAGCATTTTGTTGCATCTCCCTGTCTGCACATTGCCCTGTGGGAACTGTAGGTCAGGCCTCCATTCTCGCCTATGGTCCAGGCTCCCTGGAGGACTACATTCCCCATAATGCAATGTAGCTTTCTCTTTGACCAAGCTATGTGGTGCATCATGGGAGTGAAATGCTCTGGGTGCATTACAGGAGATGTAGTTCAGCCGGGAAGCCTGGCCCATAGGACAGAATGGGGACCCAAACCTCAACTCCCATAAGGCAATGCATCAGTGTGGGAAGATGCAGTTTAATATTGATCTGACTTCAAACAAAGCGTTTCAGGTGGTGTGAAGTACAAGCAGTGTGAGAAGGGAAATATTTCTACCTCAAATGGTCCCAGTGAGTGGAGTTGCTGCTGGTTTTATTATTATTTGTATTCCAGTAGCACGAGGCCGCATTGTGAAAAGTGCTAGTGGCTGACACCAGGTGGATCTGGGATCCAAAGGCAATCACCAGATCTTGTTCAAGCCGATGGCTGGGACAAGCAATGTCATTCAGGCTCATCAGTAGACACAACCAAGCCCCTGCATGTCAGAAAACCAGCTGTAGACAATGAGGCTACCAGCTGAGGCTTTATGGTAGCTCAGAGCTAAGCTGTGTGGATGTAGCGGTTTCCCTGCTTGTGAATGCAGAGGCTAGGATGTAAGTTGCAGGCTGTGTGCGTCGAAGGCAGAAAGCTAGCAGAAGGAGCGTGTGACTCTGAGAGGCAGCAGAGAAGAGAGAGACGAGGCTTCTTGGGCACAGAGCCCAACTGGAGGGGCAGACCTGAGGATTTCTGAGCAGGGAGATGCTGATCACTGATCATTTCTAGTGCATCCAAGGAACAGGAACACTCTTTGTAAATCAACAAGATTCTATCAAGAACAGACCTGCTAACAGAAACAACCCAGCAAGTCCCCCAGTATTGGCAAAACCACTCAGGCCAAAGTGGCAACGATAGACACAGTGAGAGACGATCCTTGCTCCAAAGGGCTTACAGTGTACAGAGGCCAGAGAGGGAAAATCAAGGAGGGGACTCAGAGGCACAGGGAAGAGTGACTTGCCCAAGTGACACAGCCAGGCAGTGGCCGAATCGGGGACGTTTTCCCCTTGCCCCGTGCTGCGAATGTCACATCTTCACTGACCCGCTGCTTGTCAGCAGCCCACCTGTTGGCGCAATATGTATTCTGGGCAGCGAAAGCCAAATGACAACGGGAAGCAAGCAAACGTGATAAAGAGCTGCTGCCGCTCTTGATAATGTGGAATCCAGCCAGGTGCCAGATGCTCTCATGTGCAGATCTTGAGACCTGTGTTTCTTTTCCCATCCTGGCTGATCACCAGGGTATTCGTATGTAAAGAAAGTTGTGATCCTTCCCTAATAATTTAGACTGGGATTTTCCAAGGGGTTGGAGGGATCTGGGCGCTCAGCTCCCTGTGGGATTTGGGCCCCCATCTCCCTTCAGGCTAATGTTTAGTGCTTTGTTGTGGACAAGGATGTGACTTGCTCTGCCTGGCCCTGGCAGGGAGTAAGGAGGCACTAGTACCCCCTTGCTCCTCTTGTGCCGCCTCCTCACAACTCCGATCTGTGCCGGGGGGAAGGGCAGCAGGATCTGTGAGGCTGCTGCTACCTGACCCCAAATTGGTAGGAGAGGAGTGGATGGAAAGGGGTGGGGAATGGGTGAGGTCTTGGCTCCGGACTCCTGTGTCCTGGTCAGCCCAGCTGAGCTGGCATGGAGGGTGGAAGTGCTGTGGGCACTAGCAGATCATTTCCCTTCTGGAGCAACAGAGTAGCCAGGGAATCAATTGTGGCTCTCTGAGCCAGTATGGGAGGCTGTGTGCTCTAGGGGGTAGCGCAATGGAGTGGGAGGCAGGAGACATGAGGGCAACCATACCACTCCCAGCTCTGCCACTGTCCATCTGGGTGCCCTTGGGTGAGTCACTGCCCCGCTCTGTGTCTCAGTTTCCCCTCCCACCCTTTCTCTCTCTTGTTCTATTTAGTCTGTAATCTCCTTGGGACAGGGACTGTCCCTAACTCCGCATCTGTGCAGCGCCTAGCACAATGGGGCCCACATCTCAGGAGGAGCCCGGAGACACTACCACAGTACAAACAATGGTATGGATCATCCAGGCTGCGGTTCCTGGGGCCTTGGAGCAGGGCACTGTCCCTTGCACGGGTTCTCCACCCTGCCTGTTAGCAATACTGACACTTAGGCTGTGGCCTAGGCAAAATGGCACATCCCTGCCAGTTCTCCGCCACAGCGCGGGGTGGCGCAGACGCACCCATCACTGCCTCTGCATTACACCCCCCCCAGATCCTCCCCAGGCATCCAGTTCTTGTTTGATCCCACCGCTCGGCTCTCATCCCCTCTTCTCCCAGTCCCAGCAGCTCCCCCATTCTGCTAGAGTCTCTTCTCACTTCAAAGCTGTGCAAACAGAGATGCCAGGCTGCAAAACTTTCCCCGGCTTCAAAAGCAATTTTATTTTTATTTTTTGCACAGCATTAGGGAACTACTGGGATGAGTTTTAAGGAAAGTAAGATCCTGGCAGTCTGACAGTAAACTCCCCAGGAGGAATAGAAAACCAAATAAAGAGATGGGGAGAAAGTTTGGGGTTTCAGACTTACGCTTTTTTGCCTGATGGTGTCTTCAGCCCTAACCTGTTTAATGTTTCCAATTCCATTCCGGGGGAGTTTGCTGAGTGCACCCGAGGGGAACTGCAGATGGCTATCGAGGACTGGCTCAGCCAGTGGAAAATTGAGGTTCCTGAGAAGATGTTTTATTCATGTGCCTGAGCACGACACATCAGAAGCTGCCGAGAGGCGGATGGACCCTGGTGTCGGCTCTTAGAAAGAACACGCTGGAAGGAGATGTTTTCTTTTCTTCTCCATGCCTGAACGGAGGCTCTCGCTTGGCTGGGTGGACACAGAGGCATCCCTCGGGGAAAGGTCATTCTGGAGATCCGGAAGAGTGGCTTTCAAGATCCTATCGCCCGGGTTGTGGGAGTGCTGCAGAACTGGACTGATTTGCAAACTCCTCTGCTCCTAGACTAACCACTGAGGGGCAACCCCTGGGGAAGCATCGAGGGGGACCTGAAAGGAAGCCAAATATAATCACCCTCCATGCAATCGCTCTCTTTGTATAAATATCGCCTCCAGGCCAGAGTGAAGACGCAACAAAGCCTCAGCAAAGCATCTCAGGCTGTGATGTTGAGAGGACAGAGAGTAGAGGAAACAAACAAAAAGACTTCTCTTTCCTCTGTGGCCTCAGGAAGAAATATACCTCATCACCCCTGACTCACGTAATGGTTCAGGTTAGGGGGGAATCACGGGCTATGAAGAAGGGTTTCCCTTCCTGCCAGTCCCCACTCTGTGCCACCATTTCTCCTCCCTCCCTCCCTCTCGGTAGCTGTGAAGACATCTTCCTTTGATTGAACTTCCTCTCTCAGTGCAAGGCAGCAGAGCAGTTCCTCTGGCCTCTCCCCAGGCCATCGTTCACAAAGGCGTCGGAAAAGAGGAAGAATCCCAAGGAGGCTGATCATGTCAGAGGCAGTCAGTTCTTGGGGACGGCTGCAGTCTGTCACTTGTCTGGCACTTTCCAGTTTGCCTGGGTCATATGGGAGCTCAGGAGATGGAATGACAGAGGCAGACTCCATGTGAGGCTAAGCCATGGGGCTGCCAGGAATGAAGCTGGACAGAAAGAGAACAGAAACGTATGGGCTCCACTGACAGCTCTCATCATGAGGCTGAACTTTAAAAAGGCCAATGACTGATCTGAACAGCCAATGCTGGGAAATGTTGCATGTGTGGGGGCTGCTTCTGAGAACCACGCCGTTCATGGCAGGAACTGATCCCATCTCCTCTGGCCTCCCTGGCATTTCCATTCTACAAACAAGCTCCATTCCCCCAAAGGCCAGGAAGCGAGATCACCTGTATTTTCTTCCACAACCATTCATAGAATATCAGGGTTGGAAGAGACCTCAGGAGGTCATCTAGTCCAACCCCCTGCTCAAAGCAGGACCAATCCCCAACTAAATCATCCCAGCCACGGCTTTGTCAAGCCGGGCCTTAAAAACCTCTAAGGATGGAGATTCCACCACCTCCCTAGGGAACCCATTCCAGTGCTTCACCACCCTCCTAGTGAAATAGTGTTTCCTAATATCCAACCTAGACCTCCCCCACTGCAACTTGAGACCATTGCTCCTTGTTCTGTCATCTGCCACCACTGAGAACAGCCGAGCTCCATCCTCATTGGAACCCCCCTTCAGGTAGTTGAAGGCTGCTATCAAATACCCCTTCACTCTTCTCTTCTGCAGACTAAATAACCCCAGTTCCCTCCGCCTCTCCTCATAAGTCACGTGCCACAGCCCCCTAATCATTGTCGTTGCCCTCCACTGGACTCTCTCCAGTTTGTCCACATCCCTTCTGTAGTGGGGGGTCCAAAACTGGATGCAATACTTCATGTGTGGCCTCACCAGTGTCGAATAGAGGGGAATAATCACTTCCCTCGATCGGCTGGCAATTGCATGGGGTAAGCGTACAATGCCTGGTATTGTAGGTCTGCTAGTGCTTCCTTTGGGAGACATAGTCTCTGGGGGGTAGAAAAACACTAGAGATGGTCAGAAATAGAGGGCGGGAGGGTTCATGGAAAAGATATTCATTCCAATTTTTCTGCAGAAAATTTTGACTTTCCGTCAAAATATTTCAGCCAAAATACAAAAAAAAACCTGCTTTCCCATAAAATATCAACATTTTCTCTGGAAAGCAAGCAAGTTTTGTCCTCCCCTCCCCCCCAAATCATTTACTTGAAAACCCAACTCTCCATCAAAGCAGTTTTGATGGACATTTTTCGATCACCCCAGTTCTTCTCAATCCTGAGCATCGGAAGAGCCAGATTGTGAGCCTGGCTGGGTTATGGATTTGTTGTGTGAGGTCAGGCACCTCACATGGGCCAGGAATTTCCAAACTGGTCACTGATTTTGGATGCCCAGGCTGAAACTAAGTGTCTCAAACCCAGGCACCAACAATCAATGACCTCTTGAAAATGGGTCCGTTAACCTCTCTGTGACTCTTTCTCAGGTGTTGGGCTGGCTGGTTCTTCCCCACATGCTCAGAGACTAATCGAGCACCATATTTGGGGTTAGGAAGGAAATTTCCCCCAGGGACCTGGGGTTTTCTTTTTGCCTCCCATTGCAGCCTGGGGCCTGGTTCGCCTGTGGTGGGCATATTGGTGTATCTCACCTAATCAACGTCCTGCCATTGCAGAGCCTTTTGCATTGGTTTGCATTATTCTCTGCCTGTGGCACACAATAGTTTAGTCCCCTGAAGGCTGTTGTACTTTGGTCCTATTCTGGTTGTTGGGCTTGGTGTGCAGGTGCCGGGCAGTGTTGGTGGCCCGTGCTGTACAGGCGGTCAGACTAGATGATCAAGTGGTCTCGTCTGGCCTTAAACTCTATGACTGCATAACTCAGTTTCCCCACCTAACAAAACAGAACTTATCCCTCTACTTCTCTAGCTCGGTGCTCATGTGGCTGGCATCCGTCACCATGTCTGAGCACCTCGAGATAACCAGGCAAGTCCTTCTAGTTACCCTTGCAGTGACGGACAGAGCCCTCCCACGGGGAACCACACACGCCGCATCATCCACTCTTGTAGGGCAGCGAGCAGGGATCACGAGGGGGGTGAGGGGCTAGGCCTACGGGGGGGTGCCCATGAGACAGAGGGTGATAAGGGGGAGAGGGGAGATTGAGGTGGCTTTGATTTCCTCCCTCCTGTCGGTTGCTTTTCCCGCTGTGCTAGCTCGGGGTGGGAGTTACCCCAGGGTGATGGCTCAGGGGGGCCAAGCCAGCGTCATGGAGAGGGGGCCGGAGGAAGGTGGGCATGACCCCAGTTCCCGTTCCCTTCATCTTACCTCTGAACAGGGCCCAGGCTGCAGGAAGGAAGCTCTGTAACCACAACCCTGGGTCCCTCCCAGGTCTGGCTCCAGGCAGCCAGGCCAATGAGTCTCCCTCTCCACTTTCCTCTGCCCGCGTCCAGCGCCTGCGCCGATGTGTCCGCGCTCCCCCCAGCAGCCCATTGCTGTCCAGCCCCCCGAGGAGTCAGAAGGCAGCAGTTCACACTCAAGTGATGCCTCGCAGCTTGGAGGTGACAGGCCTGCCATTCCCATCACATCACCTTGGCCTTCCCCCTCCCCTTCCTTTGCTGACAGATCAGCAGAGCCCCGTGCCAGTGGCCAGGAAGGGGGGATGGCCGAGAGGACCAGGCGGCTGAAGAAAACGACGGATATTGGGTTTGATTGGATTCTAGGGAGTCATGTATCAAAGGAGAAGACAGCGGGGATGTATGTGGGGGGCGGGCAGCTGGGGGGGGGGTGCAGAGCCAGCATGTGAGGGGAGCTTGAGGGAGTTAAAGGCAGCAGAGGAGTTTTTCCGGCGAAACAGAAGCCAGCTTGCCACGCAAGGTCACCCAGCCTAATGAACAGCAGCAACGAGCAATCTCAGAGGGGTTTGTGGAGGGGTGGGGGACTGTGAGAGGAGCTGGGGGCCCCTTCCCTCGCTCCTCTCACTCCCGAAGGGAGAAGGGCTGTCAGTCAGACCCGACCCTAGTCTGACAGCGTGTGGGGAGTGAGAGCTCTGTGTCCACGTCTCACGCATCACCCAGCAGCTTAAATGTTTGTTCATGATCTTCTGGGCTGCTGGCTTTCCTCCCACGGGCTGTCTAGTGTGTCACTCTGACATGTCCCCACCGCATAGCCAGCACCTCGCAGAGTCATCTGCAATCGCCTCCATGACTACGGAAGCCAGGCCTCTCCTTCCTTGCTGCTCGCCCAGACCCGAAGAAGGGCTCTGAGGAGCTCCAAAGCTGGTCTCTCTCGCCACCAGAACTTGGTCTGACTAAAGAAATGACCTGTCCCACCTCGGCTCGCTCTTTCTTCTTGTGTATCATTTACAGGTGTGCAAAGCACTACTGAATCTGAGCTTGCCAGTCCCTCGCACTAGTAGCAGCGTGTTTCACCTACCCTGCACAGGTGTAGCTGATCACAGAGGGAAGAAGGCAGGAGAAGATCAGGACCCTTGTACGGTGGCACCAGGCAGCACAGCCTGTGCATATCAGGGGGCTAGAAATCCAGAGAGAACTTTAGGATCTGCCAGTGTCCAGCAGCCACAGTAAAGAATCCCCTTTATATTCACTACCACCCAGTCCCATCCCCAGTCTGCAGTGAGATGAAAACACAAGGAGGCAGAAACCCACTGCTGGGTCCCCTGTGTGTACTGAGCTATAGGGCAGGGGGAGATGGGGAGGGAAGGACTTTCTGATGCTCTCAGGTTCTGTGAGTGGCTTGGGAGTGGAATAATGTCTTTTTCAGTTGACTGGCAGTTCCCCAAAAAATCAGGAGGGGGAGGAATCGTTTTGGGTCAACTCAAAAATGAAATGTTTTGCGGAAATTGTCAGTGAATCAAAAAGGAAAAAAATAAATTTGTTTTGGGCAGAACGAAACATTTTGTGAGTTTTACATAAGACCATAAGAACGGCCAGACTGGGTCAGACCAAAGGTCCATCCAGCCCAGTATCCTGTCTTCCGACAGTGGCCAATGCCAGGTGCCCTAGAGGGAGTGAACCTAACAGGTAATGATCAAGTGATCTCTCTCCTGCTGTCCATCTCCACCCTCTGACAAACAGAGGCTAGGGATACCATTCCTTACCCATCCTGGCTAATAGCCATTAATGGACTTAACCTCCATGAATTTATCCAGTTCTCTTTTAAACCCTGTTATAGTCCTAGCCTTCACCACCTCCTCAGGCAAGGAGTTCCACAGGTTGACTGTGTGCCGTGTGAAGAAGAACTTCCTTTTTTTTATGCTTTCACATTTAAAAAACAATTGAAGGAAATTTCAAAACAAAACCCCCAAAATCCAAATGCTTCATTTAAAAAATGTCAAAACCAAACATTTTGAGTTTGGGAGATTTCTTTTTTTTTTTTTTTGGAGGGGCCTGGAACAAGGACGAACCTTGAGAGGTTGCAGGGGAAAAGGTCTAAGAAAGACCGAGTAAGAAGATGCCAGGAAAACAGCAGCTAGGAGTGGGTCTGAGCAGACCTTGACTTCCAGTTAGAGGCCCCCTGGGTTGGAACCCCCTGTAGAGGGATGGCCCAGGTTTCTCCCACCAGCCATTGGAGAAGGTGGTGTGAAGCCCTGGAGAAGGGGATAAGGACCAATGGAGAGTCCTGAGAGAAGGGTGTGAGGATCACAGGGACCAGAATTTGAGCCAAAGACCTTTGGGCAAGGACGTCTGGATTGTTTATTTGTTGGACTGTGTTATCCTGGAAGGGGTGGACTAATGTGTGCCCTAGGTGAAGCGCTGAGTTTTGGGAAAGGAGACCACTGCAGTGCTGGAGTGATTGCCTGCAGCGGGTATGAGATGGGGAGAGAGCTTCTATGCCATGCATGGCCACAAGGAGGTGCATTAACAGCGAGTGAACGCCTTCACGGCGTGACACAGCCACGCTTCTCAAACATGACGAGCAAATTTTTGCAACTGAGAAATCTCAGCCCAAATCTGATTGTTTTTCTTTTCATTTTTGTTGTTCCCCCAAACCAAATCGTGCTGAGCACCCATTTTCTGAAAATCAGGCCCCTTTAAGTTGTCTCACTTTGGGCGTCCAAAGTCTCTGGTCAAGGTTGGCCCATGTCTGCAAAACACTTGATATCCTTGGTGGGAAACTTCCATACAGCTGCAAAGTATCATTCATTCTAGTCCCTGCTTGTGTAACCCATGTGCCTAATAGGGAGATATCTCTTTAAGAGATCTACTGGGTGGGTAGGAATGAATTGTGTCGGAGTCATTGTTGCTAGGCACATGCACAATTAGCACTCTTTTTGTGGGCAAACTTTTTGGCCTGTGGGCCACATCTGGGTATGGAAATTGTATGGTGAGCCATGGCTCACGAAACTGGAGTTGGGGTGCAGGAGGGGGTGAGGGCTCTGGCTGGGGGTGCAGGCTCTGGGGTGGGGCCAGAAGTTCAGGGTGCGAGAGGGGGGCTCCGGGCTGGGGCAGGGGGTTGAGGTGCGGGGGGGGGCTCTGGCTGGGGTGCAGGCTCTGGGGTGGGGCCAGAAGTTCAGGGTGCGAGAGGGGGGCTCCGGGCTGGGGCAGGGGGTTGAGGTGCGGGGGGGGGCTCTGGCTGGGGTGCAGGCTCTGGAGTGGGGATGGGGATGAGGGGTTTGGGGTGAAGGACGGTGCTCAGGACTGTGATTGAGGGGTTCGGAGGGCAGGAGGGGGATCAGGGCTGGGGCAGGAGGTTGGGGTGCAGGAGGGGCTCAGGGGTGCAGGCTCCAGGTGATACTTACCTCAAGGAGCTCCCAGAAGCAGCGGCATGTCCCCCTTCCGGCTCCTACACGGAGGTGTGGTCAGGCGGCTCTGCGCGCTGCCCTGTCCACAGGCGCTGCCCCCACAGCTCCCACTGGCTGCAGTTCCTGGCCAACGGGAGCTGCGGGGGCGGCGCTTGGGATGGGGGAAGAACACAGAGCCCCCTGGCTGCCCCTAAACATAGGAGTCAGAGGGGGGACATACCGTTGCTTCCGGGAGCCGCGGCACGCATGTGCAGAGTGGCCCCAGAGCCCGCACCCCAGCAGGAGCTCGAGGGCCGGCTTAAATCGGCTGGCGGGCTGGATGTGGCCTGCGAGCCGTAGTTTGCCCACCCCTGCTCTACACTCAGAAATGTCTAGAATTGGGTGTGGTCGTTTTGGGTATGCTCACTGGGTTCCCAGACCCCGTGAGGGTAAGCAGTCAGGGCAGCTGCTGTGCAAAAGGCCATGTGCCCGGTGTGGGCTGGGAGAAGCTGAGCCCAGAAGAAGAAAGCAGGCTCTTGTCCCCTAACTCTGAGACATTTTGCAGCAGGTTAGTGATATTGTTAACCCTCCAACAGGGAAAATGACAGAAAGGGGACATTGGGAGGGGAAACTCCTTCCTTTTATTTTACTTTTATACTTGGAATGTTGTTTGATTTTAGCCAACGTGTTAAATTGTCTCAAGTAGTGTGAGTCACCAACTCTTCTTGTCTTTAAATGGGTTGATGCAAAAAGAATAATTTATTTTGCTATTCACAGTTTGTATTTTTCTTGTGCCCGGGATGTTTTAAATCTTATCTCCTGGTGGCTGGTTAATCAGTTAGCTGACTGAGCGAATACAGCAGAGGAGGAGGAAGGCTGCGTGGGTTCCAGCTGGAGACTCCTACATGCAAGTGGAGGGAAGACGTTACTTTTCACTCGGCAGACTGCACAGATTTTGGCGATCAAAGACTAACGGAGACTCGGGTGATCTCAGCCTAAGCTTTTGGGAGTTTCTTCTCGCTGTGTTTCTGTGGGGACTGACCTGTTTAGATTGAATGTGTTTCCTTTCGTTATGTTTATGTAGCACTGTGAAGATAACGTATGTGGATTATAAAGGAGCCACGGTATGTTGTAAAAAAATATGATTTATTATGTTTATTTATAATAAGATTTTATAAAGTTGGTACTTAAGAGTTAATTTCATTCTTTTTGTTCTTTTGGACTTGAATGTGGGGAAGCTGACTCTGTGCGATCGCTGCTGGAAAGCCTCAGTGACTGAATTCTGGGTCTCCAGGTGCTTTTCTATGGGAGCTGGGGTTTTTCAGGCACTGGAGAAGGGCCTCTGAAAGGTAACACTTGCATCTCCCCAAGCGCCCAGCATTACTGACCCAGTGCAACATGACTCCTGTCCTCTGAGCCCTGCATTCCCCCCCAGCTCGCAGCAGCCAGTGACCCTCTCAGCACGCTCGTCCCGCTCCTCCTTTTGAATCTCAGCATGGCACTTGACTCCTTGAGCAAGATGCTGGTGTCTCTGGCCCCTGCCTCAGCCTGGCTTTGCTGCTCTCTAACGTCTCTCCCTTTTTTTTCCCAGTGGATGCTATCCTTCAGACCCTGGGCCAGATCATTGTCCTGGCCTCAACTAGGGTACCACCCCTGGAATCAATGGACCAGCTGAGGATCTGGACTCCTAACTCTAGACCATAAGTTCTCTACCTGGGGGTCAGGATCCCATGAGAGGTTAAAGTTAGATGTCAGGGGCTGTGACCCCCTCCCCCACTTTCACATACTGCTAATTAGGAGGGGAGTCACTCTGTGCTACACCCCATCTGGATGGGATGGAAAGACCCAGTACAGAAAAGGTTGAGAACCACTGCTCTAGATCTTACCCTGCAGGTCTCCCAAGACATGCGGCTACCCCCTTTCTCCCTTGCTGAGCTGGAAGGGGAAACCCCCTGTAACTTTTATCTCCCTTTTGCAGGAGCAGTTGGTAAACCCGGCCCAGTGGGTTTCGAAGGACGATAGTCCCACTGGACTTCTCCCCCTGTGCGTCGCTTGCCTGTGGAACCTTAGATCTCGCCGCACGGGCTGCTAACCGTTTGTGACTTTTGCTTTCGGGAGGTGCAGACGTGGTCTCTCCATTAAAAGACAGAGCCATCAATTATAACCGGATCGCTACAGAGTTACAGCACCCAGACACACATTAACGCCATTTCTAATCATTGCCGGCCCACCAGCCGCTCAGCACGCTCCATTTCCCAACTCGCTCAGCCACCGGGGCCAGTGTGATCCCTGGTGTAACGCTGCTGAAGCCCGTGGGGCTGCTGTAGGGATGGGTTTGGCTGAAGGTGGTGAGAGATGGGGAGATCTGATTAGCCAGGGACCTCTTTTAAATACCAGAGGACGTGGAGACTACCCTGGCATGTGCCACTTTCATAATTTCTGTGGGGGTGTTGGACAGTTCCACACAAATTCATGTATCCATCCAACGGGCAGTATAGGAGAGGATGGGCCAGGTATACACTGATGGAAGTACACCAATATACCCAATGGAGCAAGATTCTAAACTAACAGGAAGGCAGCATCTTCTCTGTCTCTCTTACATACTTATATGGCCCCATCAGCCCTGTACCCTGCACAATCTCTAATCTTTACAGCACCCTCTGCGAGGGGAAGTATTATTATCCCCGGTAACAGAAAGGAAGGGAGCCACAAAAGGGTTAAGTCACTTGCCCAAGGCCGCACAGGAAGTCTGTGTCAAAGCAAGGATCTGAACCCAGGTCTAGTGCGTATGATGTGTGTGCATGTGGGTAAGTGTGCATAATGCATGTGAATGCTTGTATTTATATGCAGCATGTGTGTGCATTCATGTGTATTTTGAGTGTGTAGGCCTATCAGTTCATGTACTCTGTGTGTGCAATATTGTGCATTTGTGTGTACAGGTCTGTCTCATCTTACGCGCATTTAACATGCGCAAATTCAGCTTTGCGCAGTCGGCAAAAACAAAAAAACAACAACAACAAAAGAGAAAAATAACTATTTTAATACTGTACCTGTAGTGCAGGCGATTCCGCCCGCCATTACACTCAATGGAATTTTGACTATACGCGATTTTCGCTTTACGCGCTGACTGCGGAACGTAACCCCAGCGTAAGATGCGACTCGCCTGTATGCGTCTGGCTGAGTCTGTGAGCCTTCAGTGTTGTGATAACTGACAGTACAGACACTTTGCAACTCTGGCCAGAAAGGAGCAGTTTTTTGGCAGGGCCAGAAAGGCAAAGTAACCTTGTAGATTTGGCTCTGTCTAACTTTTCTGCCAAGCCCCCTTTGCCGTGCTCCAGCCTGTTTGATGCGGCTGCCGACGCTGTCCCTTTGTCTCTCAGCGCTATCCCAGTGGGTGTCTCCCACAGCGACACCCTGGGCTCCACAGAGTGGCCTGCAAAAAACAAAAGCCGAGTGACAAAATGATCACCTTTTAGGGGGAGCAAATGGTTTTCGTTAATTATCCTCCTGGCGGAAACCTGGCTGATGTGCGGCCGTTGCTAAGTGCTCTCCAAGGAGATTAAGTGCCGGTAATTAATCTTAGATGCTTGGATAACCAATTACTCAAGTGGCACAAGCTGGTGATTTGTTGGGGTTGTGCAGAAGGCACCAAGGCATACATGTCGGAGGAGGCCAAGGAGCTCCAGTACGGCTTGTCCTACCTGTGGGCATATGGTAAAGGAGCAGGGAAAGAGTGAAGAGTTGGGGAAAAACCGAGCCCCATTGAGCTGCCACCTACACCCCAAACATGGTAGAAATCTCTTCTGAGGTTCAAATGATGGGCTGGATTCTCAGCCCAGAGTCTTCTGCAAAGGAGGTGTGAGACAGGCTGGGAGCTGACCCAAAGTGATTGGCCCCAGAACATGGACATGGCATGTGGATGATCTAGAATTGCTCGATTAGAAGACATCCATTTACCTAGCCAGGCCCAGATTCTCCCTTAGGCAACTGCCTCTTTGTGCCAATTTGTTGGCAGAAAAGGGCCAGAAATCTGGCTTCACCGGCTGCCCCCAGCCTTGTGCTGCCCCATCTCGTGGCTTGGCAGTGGAAAGGTCGCTGTGGCTGGAGCCCTGCAGGGGCGGGACAGAACAAAGAGATATCCCTGCCCCAAAGAGTGTAAGTGTAAGACCAGAGAGAACAGGTGGATGCAGACAGACATCAATAATTGTAAAAGCCCCCCCGCTTTTTATAGTGGGAAGCCGAGATACTGGGTAGATTAAGAACATGTCTACACTACCATCAGCGGTGTGCTTGCAGCTCGACTAGACATACCCGGACTCGCTTTAATCTAGCACGCACGGCTAAAAACAGCCAAGAAGACATGGCAACGTGGACTGTACAAGTCCACCCGGATCTCTGGCTACATACTTGCGTTCCTAGCCTGCACTGCCTTGTCTTCACATGGTAGCTATGCTAGCCCAGTGAGAGCTACCCGAGCTTCAGTCACACCATCCGTTGCAGAGTAGATCTCAAGTACTTGGCCAAGGTCACCCAGGAAACCTGTGGCTGAACCAGAAATTGATGCCAAGTCTCCTAAACCCAAGCCCAATGCTTTGACCACTCGAGCACCCTCCCAATACCCTACAGAAGCAAAATGATGGACTTTTCCAACCAGAGACTCCAGGGAGAATTTTATCTCTATAAGGAATGCAGAATCCAACTGCTATTAACAAGCTTTTGCCATTTCTGATTTCCGTAATGCAACTGGGTAAAACCACTGACATGTCAAAAATAGTCTTTTATTATGATCCATTGATGCTATTAATGCAATATCCTCTTCTTAGATTGCTTAGTTAGGTATTAATATTTTAAGAAGCTCAGCCTTCTTTTTCTTCTTTATCCTTTAAAAGGTTTCATAGACTCTTCTGTATGACAAGATGTTGCTAGAGGATTAGAGTTTTATTTTTTAGCTCCGATCTGGGCTAAATACTCTGATGCCAACAGATGTGTGTTTTTAAAATGATAAATGATGATGGTAGTATCATAGAGATACATTTGCCTTTAAAAAACAAAAAAACCCTCTATATTATTAGTTACCAACATTTAGTTATTGCAGAATTATTATGGCTTGTTATAAGTATCATGCATTTGTTTATATGTCCTGGTTCTTAGTTTCTGCCAACATGGAAAATAAAATATTAAAACCATGGAAAGTAAACTGATCAGTGTGTCTTTGTTTTCTATTAACCGAGCTGCTTACAACTAATAGCACGGGTGAGACTGATATGGGAATTCGGCGTCCGGTTCTGGAGTCTGTGTTTTAAAAAGGATATTGCAACATTGAATATAAAAATGGTAAAAGGTCTGGGGAAAAATGCCTTTACAGTGAGAGACTGAAGGAGCTCAATCTGTTGAGCTGATCAAAAAGAAGAATCAGAGGGCATTTGATTATGGTATAGGTGCCCAAGTCTTAATGAGTTTCAATGAGAGATGGCCAGCCAGCTGCCCTTTTTAATGTTCTCCTTCTATCACTGTGAGCCACTATGCCCCTCCAAGCCTTGTAGTAAATGTACCCATAACAGACTGTCCCAATGGCTTCTGTAGAACTGCTCATGACAGCAAATGCTACGCCTGGTAGCAATAATAATACCTAGCTCTCATATATTAGATCTCCGACTGCTTTACAAAGGAGCTCGGTGTGATTGTAATGGTTGGCAAACAGAGCAAAGCAGGTTACCTAGCAAATGAAACAAACATGCAAACTAGGCTTAAGATACTAAAGAAACTGGTTACAAATAGTAATTTTGCACATTAAATGTTGTTTTAGGCAGATTGCAGAGGTTCTTGAAGGCAAGCTGCTCTTGCTTGCAGCTTAAAACTCCAGGTATTTCTTTCACAGGCCAGGCACCTTCCCAGCCTGGGCTCACTCCTTCTCCTCCCTCTGCATCCTTGTTTCTTAGATGGTCACAGCAGTCATCCTGGATGGGGAGTCAGTGAAGAACGAACCTTGATTATCTCCCTCCCCTGCCTTAAATAGGTTTTAAATACGGCGGGAACCCTCTGGAAAATACCGGTGTTCTATCATGGAGTCCAGAACCAGGTGACTTGACCACATGACCCTGCAGTATCAAAGCAGCCATGAGTCAGAGGCTGTTTGTAGCATCTCAGGAAAGTTTCTCAGGAAGGTGGGAGATTAGCATCTTCAAAGATCTATTGTTCTCCCTAATGGTCTATTGACTTGTCCCCAGGTTGCCAGCCAGACTGATTGCATTTTGTCCAGTGGGCGTTCCCCAGGTGCAAACACTTTTGTAGTACAGATGTATACTCAATATTCCTAACTTTAGATACAAAAATGATACATGCATATGAATAGGATAATCATATTCAGCAAGTCTTAACCTTTCCAATGACATCTCACATTCCTTATCTTGCACAAACATATCATAGTTATGCTATAAACATATTATAACAATATTTCTATGAAGAATATGGGGTGTGGTAGTGTCACAGTAGGACTGGAAGGGACCTCAATAGGTCATCTAGTCCAGTCCCCTACACTGAGGCAGGACTAAGTATTAGCTAGACCATTCCTGGGAGGTGTTTGTCTAAGCAGTTCTTAAAAACTGCCAATGAGGGAGATTCTACAACCTTCCTAGGCAATTTGTTCCAGTTCTTTAACTACCCTGACAGGAAGTTTTTCCTAATGTCCAACCTTAACATTAAGCCAGTACTTAAGCCCTTTGCTGAATCGGGACAACAGAACGTCATCCGTGCATGGATGTTCCCTGCCCACATGGAAGGGGACTCCAAGGAGAGCCAAGGGAGCAGGAAGGGGGTAGCACTGGGAGGGCAGGACACACACACACTACCCTGCGATGGTAAATGTGCCTGAAAGGTAACCCAGCCCCCTACTTTCTGATCTTTGCCCTGAGCCTGCTCTGCACTAGCGAAGCCAGGGAGATACTCAACAGCTCCAATGATGCTCCTACCACACAGTGCAGCCTCCATGAAGCCCGGGGGGCTGAGGGTGGCATGCAGAGCTGCTGATCTCCTCCCGAGGCTGCCTTGCCCCTAACATGCCATGCATGGCCATCTGCACTGGGCAGGGCAGGCCGGAGGTGACCCAGTCCTGCCGACGGTAAAGTCATTTTCATTAGTCGTGCTTTGCAGCTGAGGATCTCAAGGCACCATGCAGGCATTAATTAAGCCTCACAATAACCTAGTGAAGTAGCATTGTTAGCCCCCCTTTAAAGATGGGGATACCAAGGTGCAGAGAGGGAACGTGGCTTTCCCAAGATCACATGAGGAATCAGAGCCAGGAATAGACCCCAGGAGTCCTGGTCGCCTGCTCTAACCTTTACTCCACACTTCCTCTTATCTAATTAGCATACATAAGTCCGAACTCCTCGTTTACTTGTTCTAACCACTAGATCACACTGCCCCTTGTGTCATTAATATCCCAACTCCCTCTTTGCCTGTTCTAAATAGATGTCCACACTCCCTCCTGTATTCATGCCCAATGTAAGTGAACCTGATTTGCACTGGAATGGGTTACCTAGGGAGATGGTGGAATCTCCTTCCTTAGAGGTTTTTAAGGCCCGGCTTGACAAAGCCCTGGCTGGGACGATTTAGTGGGGGTTGGTCCTGCTTTGAGCAGGGGGTTGGACTAGATGACCTCCTGAGGTCCCTTCCAACCCTAATCTTCTATGATTCTATGTAGCTGCTGCATTTCCCTGTCCCATCATAAGGATGTTCCGAGACTAGTGTTGTTTACTGAGAGATGATAGCACGGCCCGAATGTTCATCAGCCAATTGCAGCTCACGTTTTCCTAGGGCCGCCCCCCACATTTACACTCGTCGCTCGAGTAGTAGTGACTGCTCCATTTGCCTGATGAACAGGAGTCCTTTCCTTCTAGAAATTTGATGGATGGTCCCAATTATATTTTTCCAGCCTTGATTTAATGTAATGTTTTATTAATGGCAACAATCAGAGGAAAGCAAACAGCTTATTCTGAGCACGCCATTCTGATTTTGCTTTCATTTCTCTACGTTCAGCTGCACTCCAAGCCCTTGATGTCAAGGAATTAAGGGTGGGAGGAGGAAACCCCCCCAAAACCGCAATTCACTGAACAGGGAAATAGCTCATTAGAACCCTCTTGACAGAATTAACACAATGGTGACAATGTTTTCTTCTCTGTCTCTCTCCCTCATTCTCTCTATGTTTTGGCGGGGGAGATTGGAAATTGCTGGTTTGTTTTATTGGAAATTAAAAGGCCAGTCTGCAGCTTCTGATTGTGAAGCGGAAAAATAATCTACAAAAGAATTAAAAAAAAAAAAAAGAACAAAGGAATGAACATAATAAATAAATGACAATCACTGACTGTGTGAAAACAGAGGTCTGGGCACCCCTCCTGCCGCTGAGCATCAGAACCATTCCACCTTGATCTCAGGCAAAAGGCTTATTCCAGGTTGTTCTCCAGCTGGATGGGTAGTTTGTCAGCAGTTAACACTTTTTGTGAGTGCTGAAGGGGAGGGGAGCAGCTGGAAGGGAGGCGGCTGTAGCACACCTGTTGGGAGAGTGGTTCCTCACTATTGGTAGAGTCAACTGAAATTCTATCCAGTGAGAAATTTGATTTTGACATTTGTTTTCATCCTTTGTCAGGACAAAAGCCTGAAATACCTTTTTTTTTTTTTCATGGAGTGAAAAGTTCTGAATAGGCCTCATGGGCCAGGTTCCCTGGCTGGACTACATCTCCCATGATGCACCTTGCAGCTCAGTTGGAGGGGAGACTGTGATGCACCACGGGAGATGTAGTCTGACCAAGGAGCCTGGCCCATAGGAGAGAATGATGGCATTAAGCACCTGAACTTCAACTCCCATGAGGCAATGCAGCACCTTTGGCAGATGCGATCCAATGTCAAGCAGATGCAAAACAAAACGTTTCAGTTCAACAAACTGTAATGTTTTGATTTGGGCTGTACCAATCAGAAACAAATATTTTGTTTAGATTTTCCTGGCAGGAAAAACACAAATTCACAAAAGCTAAATTTTCTGACAAAAAAAATCAGTTTGGTGTGAGCTGCATTTTCTGTCAAAAAAAAAAAATCACTTCAGTGGAAAATTCCCAATCAGCTCTAATTGGAGGTGTATCGATACCAAGGTGATAGTCGCCTCAGAAATAGCAGGGATGGACAGCAGCTTGGTAGGTAGATGCAAGATGCACTGTAGTCAGAAAGGGTCTCAGACCTCAATCCAAAGCCCATTGAAGTAAGTGGGAGTCATTCTATTGATCTCCTTGGGGTTTGGATCCAGCCCTTATTGCATATACCAACCAAACACTAAGTTCAGGGTCTGGAACTACACATTAGCAAGGATCCAGCTTGCTTTCTTCTTCTTCTTCCCTGGATGTAACCCATTGACCCGTTTTCTCTGTCTCCAAGTACCTCGGGGCACACTGGTGGACCGTGGGGTTTTCCTCTCCCTTTTTTGAAGTTTCCACCACAGTTCTTCTGCCTGACAGGCCTGGGCCTGAGTCAAAGGCCCAGCTCTCAACACTACTCAGGGCAACATTCTGCCAGAGGCCAGAGCTGAACCTTGGGGCTTCAGCCTTTCTCTGCAGTGTGTTCCAGGAGGGATGGCTGGCAGAGGCAGTGCATGCTCCCAGGGTGTGCTGTGAAGGTGGGAAGGCAATGCCTTGCACTGTTTTGCAGCCTCAAGTCTGGCCTGTGAAAGAAGTTCCTCTCATATCCTCAGGAGGACACCTTCCTATGCAACGGGCGTTGCTCCTGACTCAACGCGGGGCCATCATGCTGTTGGCAAGGTCAGGAAAGTCATAGAGGGAGCAGAAGGAAGCCTCAGAGAAAGTTTATCTAGTCCAAGTGAGGTACAAGGAGAGGCTGGATCGTCTTATGTGGAAGTGACTCTGAAGAGCTAAATCCAGTTGGCAGACTCCTTGTCTGTCACTCTAGTCATTCTGCATCTATTTCAATTATAAACCCTTCAGCATAGGGGCTGATGCTCACAGTATGTCTGTGCAGTACCCAGCACAAAGAGGCCATGCTCTCAGGAGGGACTGTCTCTCCCTGTGTGTCTGTACAGTGCCCAGCACAATGGGGCTGTGATCCCAGCCTCTAAGCTCTACCATTAGGCAAACAATAATGGTACCTGGTATACAGCTGATATGGGAAAAAATGTTCGGTCCACTTTGTTCCCTTTAACCAAACAACCATGTTCTTTTGACAGTAAACGGGATCTCTTGTAACAGGATTTGTCTGGATAATGGGCCCAAGTTTCCACTGCCTTGCAAAAGGTGGGGTCATTCGCCCTTGTGCAAAGCAAGTGAACAATGCTACCGAACCAAAAGAGTGGGGTAGATGACCGCTCGGGGGCAAGGAAGCCGGGCAATGGGTCCAGTGAGGATAACAGCCTCAGTGTACCTAGCTAGGATTATCATTTATAAGGGAGATTTATTGTCAGGATCCAGCCTAGACATTTCTCTGCTTGGTAAATGTTTGCAAAATGGCTGGTTTAAAATCACAACCTGGATTTAGTTTTATATTACAGTTTCAGTTGTAAAAGGATTCTATACTAGTCTATTCAGGTTCATTAACCACCTTCATCACCCTGGTTTCGGAGGCCTAGATCTCAAATCTGATCTGGAAATGCCACTGTGATGCCTCATGGTTCTTGTAGTTTGGGTGCCTCATATCCTCATTCTCCTCTGTGGGCTGGGCTGCTTCGCCAAACTACATTTCCCATGATGCACTCCGGTCTTCCCTTTTGTTCAGCTGCCATGGTGCATTATGGGAGTACTATTGTTGCATCATGGGAGATTAGGTGCCAAAAGACCTGTGAGGAGCTGGGCCTGAGCATGCTATGACTGACATCTGTCACGTGTGGTTCATTCTCTCTTATCCTCTCCCCAGGGGGAGAATTGCATGTGCAATGGAGTATTTTGTTTTGGTTTGGGGTTGGTTTTCAATGTCCATTGTTTCAATGTTCAATGTTTCAGCTCGGTGTTGATATCAGGCTGGAGACACGCGCCTGGCACTTGGAGTGGAAGTGGTGAGATTTGGGATGGTTCTGAGTTCCTGCGGAATTTCGATCCGCCATCTAGGATCTGTGCCTGAAAAGCTCTGTCTCCTTCACAGATGAGGTTTACCCCTGTAGTAGGGATATAAAGGATTAATAGATATTATAGGTATGTCACAGACATGAGTAGTATGTAGTTCAGATGGTTGCAAGCACATCAGCAGGAGGACTTGGTATAAGATGTTTGTAAGCCACATATTGACCAGTTAGACTTTATAACTGTGACCAAATGCACCCCTGTATTAACACCCTACACACAGTTGTAATAATCTTTGTATAGGCTATCCCTTGTGACATATCATTTTAAGAGTAATAACTCACCAGTCAATAATATCATGGTGAAATGTAACAACATTATCTGTAAAGTTATGAATTCCCCCCGAATGATGTTGGTGGCACATGTTCAAACCCACATAGCTCCAATTAGGCAGGACTGGTCAAGCAGGTCTTAAGCAAAGGAATGTGTGTTTGCTTCGATGTACATGTGAGTTGTCAACAAGGTCCTGGAAACAGCGAGAGGGAGAATAGGCAAATCTGCATTTTAGTAAACTCAATAAAGCCTCTTTCAGGATGAGGCTCCATGTCTCCATCCTCACAGCTGGAAGTAACTTGATCTAGGGATAATCCTCAGGAAAATGCATTTCAAAGGGCGACTGGACTATAAAAGCAAGGGACAAAAACATCCAAAGTGATCTTTCCCTATCCATCTATCTCTTTCCCACCTAAGAAGACAAAAGAAACAGCTTTTGGACTTTGGGAGCAGATCCTGGCCTGAGAATTTGGTCAGCAAAATTACTGAGAACCTGTGGTAAGAACTTCACCTTGAACCATGTCTAGATTGTGAGGTTTAGAAAGTGTTGCCACCATTTCTGACTTTAATGCCTTATACCTGTACTCACTTAAAATCTATCCCTTTGTAGCTAATTAAACTTGTTTAGTCTTTAACTAGAACTATTCCAGTATTGTCTTTAAAGTGAATTGTGTGGATAACTCCATTAAAAATAACAAACTGCTGTATATAGAACCCTTTAGGGGAATTAACGGACCTAATATATCTGGACTGTCCAGGACAGGGCAGAACACACTTTTGTGTATGTGTGTGTGTGGGGGGAAATCTTGGACAGGAGTGTGTTGGGGTCACCCTGCAAGTGGTAACCAAGGCTGGTGGAGGCTGACAGGATGGTGTTTGCTGACAGGCTGCTGTGGTCAGAGTTGCTGCACCAGGGCTGTGGCTTCCCACAGACACTCAGGATGGGACCTGCATGCTGTCTGGCTGTTTGTGAGGAGCCCAGGTTGGGAGCTACAGCAGCAAACCATTGTGAAGCACCCCACGTTGCAGGGCAGGGGTGACACAACCCCTCACTGGTCTGGATTGTGCCCCGCAAAGTCATAATAACTACGTGTGATCATTCATAAACCATTTCTGAAAACATCCATTCGTGCATTAACCTTTATAAACTATTTATAAATGGAAACTTAGTACAAATTGTGGTCAAAATGGTCTACAGTTCAAACATTTTGCCTATTTCTATACAGAGTCCCTTTCTTTCACCCCTTGATCCCTCTGCTTTGCTTTATCCACACTCATTCACCTCTCTGCCTACTCTTGCATCTGAAAATGAAAAAGAACTATTCTATTGCAACAATAAAAAAAAAAAGCCCACTGTATAAGGCCCCATCAAGGCCAATAGTGATAATCTGAATGGACAAGAGCTTTAGTTAGTTTATTATTTCAGTGTTTGCTCCTGGCTCAAAGATGCAAGTTAAAGTTCTTTTCAATCAAAAATGCTTTATATTGTGGTTAAATGATTTCCCCCCCGCAGGAAACCATTAATCAGACACATGATTTAACAACTCTCACTTTCGTTCTTTATTACTAAATCCTAAAAAAAAAAAAAAGTGATTAAATGGAACAGGTGTCACATTTATCTTATTTCCAGCATAAAATAATAATCAACAAGTGCTGAGCTAAAAACGGATCCCCCTAACTCAAATGGCAAAATGTTCTCTAAATAAATTGATGTTGGCTTTGCTCTGTTTGTTTTTAATTTGCAGATGTCCTCTGATTACTTCTGTCCTGCAACACCACTTTGGGATGACATCATTGGAACAGAATCTGAAGTGGAAATGCTTCGGTTGTTCTGCTTGTCTGTGTGCTAGTCTCTTTTCTCTTTTGACTCCATCTGTCTGACTTATTAATATCAGTCCTTACAGACACTTTCCAAATCGTAATATGGGACCTAGTCTAAGGACCAGGGAAGTCAATGGAAAGACCCCCAGTGACTCCAACTGGAGTTGGACCGGCCTGTAAAGAACAATCTAAAACTCTGAGGTCACAGGTTTGCAAAAGTGAGAGGGGAGAGGAGTCATTTGCTCCATTTCTTTTGTCCTCGCCAGGCCTGATTGCCCCCCCCCCCCCTCAGCCAGGGCAGGAGAAATTCACCCCTGTAAAGAAGATCTGCGCAAAGTCTGTGTGTCACTGTGTGTCTGTGTGTCCCATTTAAACTGAGGCCTGGTCTACACCTAAAACGTAGGTCAACCTAGCTACATCACTCAGGCGTGTGAAAATTAGGTGTCGACCTAACCCCCAACTGTAGATACAACTAGGTCAATGGAAGAGGTC
The DNA here is from genome assembly GCF_028017835.1 of Emys orbicularis. NCBI lineage: Eukaryota > Metazoa > Chordata > Testudines > Emydidae > Emys > Emys orbicularis. Next base: position 21,394,347 of record NC_088699.1, on the reverse strand, counting down.
TTGGAGGGGTGGGTTACCTACAGTGATGGAAAAAACCCTTCTGTAGATGTAGGAAGCGTCTACACTACAACACTACAGTGGAACAGCTGCAGCACCGTAGCTGTGCTGCAGTAGCTGCTGTAGTGTAGACATACCCTTAGTATTGAAGACGAGTGGGACTTAAGTGGTATCTAGACCTTGTGTTGGTTATCTCTCAGGGGTGAATTTCACTTGAAACAAGAAACTCCTATTGATGTTAAGGAAAGTTACTTAGGTCGGGTCACACATTTTCTGTAAAACTGTTTTTCAACATTAAACTGCATCGTTTTGAGTCACCCTAGTACCTCGCAGAAGTTGTCATTCGGGTACCACATCCCCACATTCTCTCCTATAGGCCAGGTTCCTCACCTGGATTAAATCTCCCATGATGCAACAATAGCACTCCCATAATGCACCACGGCAGCTGAACAAAAGTGGAGACTGTCGTGCATCATGGGAAATGTAGTTTGACGAGGAAGCCCAGCCCATAGAGGAGAATGGGGATATGAGGCACCCAAACTACAACAACCATGAGGCATCACAGTGGCATTGCCAAATCAGAATTTTTTCACTTTTTTTTTTTTTTTGAAAAGTCACACTTTTCAGTGAAAAAACAAACAAGCTCCAGAATGACTCTTATTTGTGGAAGGAGAACGTGCTCTTCTGATTTACCTGCTTTTCAAAATTTGTCTGCATTGGAAATATTTCCCCTGCAGCTTTGTCAGTGCTCAAGAGGCAAAAATGTGCCAATTCCTCCCCCCCCTCCCCAAACACACTTTAGGAAAATCAATGAGGTTTTAATGAGGGACCAAGGACTGATCCAAAGTCAATGGCAGATGTTAATAGGGTTGATTCAGGCCCTAAAATCCTATTTTGATGGAAGACATTGGAATATCGGTTCTGAGTAGCGCTGCGCGGGAGTTATTTCGGTTAAAAATGCAGATTTGGGGCAATCAAAACATTTTGCAAAGTGTTTCAATTCCAGAGAACTGTGTCAGTAAAAACAACAACAACCACACCCGGGAAAAACCAAAATCTTCCATTGAAACATTTTCAAAACAAAATGTTTTCATTCAAAATGGCTGTGATGGGATCCCCTGGGGTGCAGCCTGGGACCGTGGGACCGCTGTGCCCCCTTAATTCTCTCCAGCCTGGGTTGTGTCTCACAATGCCTTGCTAGTGACCAGCAGCAAACCCCTCCAGATGCTGTGATCACTCAGCACAACCACAAGTGGAGACCCCACACCCAGCTAGATTGCATGAATGCTCCCAGAGCCACTCACATGGCATGCTTTATATGTAATATCACAGTTATATACAGATGAGGAATATGGGGGGCTACAGGGTGCGCCCCCAAGGTACAGAACATCACAATGGCCTTTCATTTTAAAATTCCTTTGAATTTTATTTTTAAAAGTGTAAATCCTTAAAGAAACACAGAATCTCAGGGCTTGTCTATACGGACAGTAAGCGCACAGCACGCTGGATTATAAAACTACCCCGCTTTGAAACAGGGGTACTTCAAAGGGCACTAGTGAACTTTTAGTGTGAGTCAGCAGGGTCCACATGGACAGTTAGTGCACAGGAAGCTAGTGTGAGGTAGATTTACAGCCTAGCTTGCCGCGCACTAAATTGTTTATGTAGACAAGCCCTAAATAATTTCTTCCCCACTTTTTTGGAATTCCAGTGAACTGAAACATCCGGGTTTTTTTCCACTGCTCTGAATCTGAACCACAGACTATATCCAACCCCAGATGGCTATTCCACCTATCTTCTCAAGTCCTTTAAAAATTAACGGCGTCTTTTGGTCTTTTTACAAATAATATTCTGGTACTCCAAATGCCACCAACACACTGCCGCTTGAAGGTGACCTATTACAAGACAGCACCCTCCCCTCAGCCTGTCTCATGCCTTAGTGCAAATATTAAGATTTTTGTAAGGGTCTTGAACAGATAATTTCTACATTCGTTAATTAATTTATTAAATTTCTAATTCCTCTAAGTAGGGTAAAGTGGGACTTAAGTGGCATCTAGATTTTGCACCTAATGACTGAAGATCAGACAGGCTTATTTCCAGGAGACAATTATCAGCTACCGCAAATTGTTTACACTCAGTCTGGTATTCAGAACAGGAATTTATCAGATTAGCTCTAGATGCAGAGAAATCCCTGTGTTATAGAAGTGCATTTCAACACTATACAAACGGACCTGCTAGGATTTTGGCAAATGGCCACTTGGTTGAAGCAGCACACTTGCCAAGAGGAATTAGACAGGTGTGAAGTCTCTATAATAACGTGTTTACTCGCAGTACATTTTTTCAGCCATTAGTTAGCCCCAGTTTACTGCATAGAGGAGTGTACTGTCCCAGATAAACAGAGGAGACAAAGCTGGAACTCAAGTTGTGTGGAACCCTGTTTGTTGTTGTCTGTATTTTATTGTTGCCATTTTAAAAAATGTCTCTTGTTTAAGACAGAATATGATTCCACATATCATGATACCCTTGTCTTTTTATTTTTGCTTAAATAACTGAACCTCTTGCTGCAATTAAATACACAATAATAAACAATTTTCAGGTCTATTAAAGGTACAGAACATAAAATAGCTCTGTATGCCAACAATGCATTGGTATATTTAAATTCCCCAGAAACATCCTGAAATACAGTGGCTTTAAATAATTTTATTTTGGCTTCAGGATATAAAATGAATTTCCAGGAATCCAGTTAGTAGAAACAATGTCCAAAACAATAAATGAATTAAAAACAATATGCTCTTTAATTTGGGCAGAAGAGAAAGTCCAGTACCAGGGAATGCAGGTAGCTGATGATTCAAGAGAATTATACAAATATAACGTTTGTGCAAAGACCACAGATGGAGGTCTTAGTATGGAAAAAGTTATGTATTAATCAGTTAGGTAGGAGAAACCTCATTCAAATGAGTTGGCTAGCTAGGATATTTTATTACTTCTATATAGGTAAAATGGAGAAGTCCAGCCTGAGACCTAGGTACCACTTATGTGTCACTTAAACCTTTAAAATAAGACTTAATTGTGATTTAAATGGCAGATAGTCCTTACACTGACCCTTGCCACAGTGATTAATTTTACCATATTTGGTCCTGCCATACGGGCAGGGGACTGGACTCGATGACCTCTCGAGGTCCCTTCCAGTCCTAGAATCTATGAATCTATGAATAGGTTATTGGTATATAGCCCAGAAATTTAATATTGCAATTAGGGCTGTCAATTAATTGCAGTTAACTCACGCAATTAACTCAAAAAATTAATCGTGAGTAATCACAGTTTAAATCACATTATTAAACAATAATAGAATGCTAACTGAAATCTATTAAATATTTTTGGATGCTTTTCTATATTTTCAAATATATTGATTTCAATTACAACACAGAAAACAAAATGTGCAGTATTCACTTTAGATTATTCTTTTTTATTACAAATATTTGCACTGTAAAAATGATGAACAAAAGAAATAGTATTTTTCAATTCACCTCTAACAACTACTGCAGTGCAATCTCTTTATTGTGAAAGTGCAACTTACAAATGTAGATTTTTTTTGTGTTACTTAACTGCACTCAAAACCAAAACAATGTAAAACTTTAGAGCCTACAAGTCCACTCAGGCCTACTTCTCGTTCAGCCAATCACTAAGAGAAACAAGTTTGTTTACATTTACGGGAGATACTGATGCCTGTTTCTTATTTACAACGTCACCTGAAAGTGAGAACAGGCATTCACCTGGCACTGTTGTAGCTGTCGCAAGATATTTACGTGCCAGATCTGCTAAACATTCATATGCCCCTTCATGCTTCGGCCACCATTCCAGAGGACATGATTCCATGCTGATGATGCTCATTAAAAAAATAATGCATTAATTAAATTTGTGACTGAATCCCTTGGGGAGAATTGTATGTCTCCTGCTCTGTGTTTTACCTGCTTTCTGTCATATATTTCATGTTAAAACATTCTCAGATGATGACCCAGCACATGTTCATTTTGAGAACACTTTCACAGCAGATTTGACAAAACGCAAAGAAGGTACCAATGTGAGATTTCTAAAAATAGCTACAGCACTCAACCCAAGGTTTAAGAATCTGAAGTGCCATCCAAAATCTCAGAGGGACAGGATGTGCAGCATGCTTTCAGAAGTCTTAAAAGAGCAACTCTCCGATGAGGAAACTACAGAACTCGAATCACCAAAAAAGAAAATCAACCTTCTCCTGGTGGTATCTGACTCAGATGATGAAAATGAACATGCATCGGTCTGCACTGCTTTGGATTGTTATCAAGCAGAACCCGTCATCAGCATGGATGTACATCCTGTGGAATGGTGGTCGAAGTTTGAAGAGATGTGAATCTTTACCACATCTGTCACGTAAATATCTTGCGACACCAGCTACAACAGTGTTATGCGAACACCTGTTCTCACTTTCAGGTGACATTGTAAACAAGAAGCAGGCAGCATTATCTCCCGTAAATGTAAACAAACTTGTTTGTCTGAGCGATTGGCTGAACAAGAAGTAGGACTGAGTGGACTTTCTAGGCTCTAAAGTTTTACATTGTTTTATTTTTGAGTGGAATTTTTTTGTACATAATTCTACATTTGCAAGTTCAACTTTCATGATAAAGAGATTGCACTACAGTACTTGTATTAGGTGAATTGAAAAATACTATTTATTTTGTTTCTTTTTTACAGTGCAAATATTTGTAATCAAAAATATAAAGTGAGCTCTGTACACTTTGTATTCTGTGTAGTAATTGAAATCAATATATTTGAAAATGTGGAAAACATCCAAAAATATTTAATTAAATGGTATTCTATTATTGTTTAACAGTGCGATTAATTGCGATTGATTTTTTAATCACGTGATTAATTGGGATTCATTTTTTTAATCACTTGACAGCCCTAATTGCAATGTCTAAGGTTGTGTAGCAGACCGCTGATCAAGAAACAATTTTAATATCTATCATCAAATAATGGAAGGTTGCAATGTCTAATCTTAGGTTATACTACTGGGTGGGTATCCTTAGCATATTGTAATGGAGACATGTAACACTGGATAGACCAGACTAACCCTTGGAACAACACGGGTCTAATGCTAAAGAAAATGGGCCTATCCATTGGTTTCCATAACATTGGGGTTATGGGACTAAATAAGAATTAAATTACAAATTAAGCACCAGTTTCACTGCTATACTCTGGCCACTGGGCATGGCTCTGGAAAGGCAAAACAGCCATGAATCTAGTTTAAGGAGGCGGTTATGGCTACTTTGCATCATTTGGGTGTGACAAAGCAACTGGAGAAGAGCATAAGGTTCTGCAGGGACGGGACTAGAACCCAGGTCCAGGGGGTGGCCACCCCCATGGTAGGGCCACATACATTACCACATAGACCATCTGGAGATAAACACCACAGCACGTACTGCCTTGGGAGGCCAGACTGACAGCTTCCTTCATGGCCCCTGATTGGTCCAGGCACCCTATTTATGCCCAGGAGGAGTTCCAGGAAGTGTCTGTGCAATGAGGCGCACTCCCCTGCCAGCTGGAGCAATGGACCTGCCCCTTGGGTTCGCTATTGGCATTCTGCCTCTGGCTTTTGACCGCTGGTTTTGGTACTTGGGCTCTGACGTTGGCACTTGACTCTGACTGGCTGTGGAGCCTGGCTTTGCTCCTTCAACCTTGGGCACTGTCCTGCACCCTGGCACCGGTACTAGGACCCTGATCCCAGGCTGCTGCTCTCAGACTCTGACCCCGGGCCTAGACTCCTTACCTCTAGCCCTGGTGCTGACCACCCAAGCCCTGGTGGTGACAAAAAGCAGCGAGTCTGGCCTCAAAGGGCTCCTATTTGCATTTCATGACCCCATACATGGGGACTAGTAATTTGAGACTGGAGGGAAACAGAGATTGTGGGGGAAAAGGCTTCCCCTGGAACATAGTTCCTCAGCACATTCATTCTGGCATCATGATGGGCTATTTGTGATGCTAGACAAAAGGCTGGGTTAGGACTCAGGAGGTTGGGGTTTCAGTCCCTGTTGTGACACCAATTCCCGGCATGATCTTTATCGAGTAATTTAAACGCTCTCTGTTCTTCATCCGTAACGGAGGCTAATAACCCTTTCTCTCCGCTCGTACTGCCTGCTCTGTTTGGATTACAAGCTCTTCAGGGCTGGGCTGTCTCTGACTAGTGTACGTGCAGCCCCCAGCACAATGGGCCTCGGTCCATCTAGGCACTGCCGTAATACCAATGTCACCCAGGTGAACGGGGTGCTGGCCAAGATGGTGGCCATGACACATGCGCCAGGAATCAGTTTCCTCCAGGGTGGGGCTCCATGGAGCGGACCAGCTGGCGGGAAGGAAACTTTGGGATGTCTCTTGCATGATGAAAGCTGGCTGGACTGGAGGGACCCATCTCCTCCTGCCCTAGCACTGCTGACGCCTTGATGCAGGAGGCGATTATCCTTTGTGACAGGGACATTTAGCAGCACTAACTGACCTGCCAAGGAAGGAATCACTGTTCCAGGTGCTGTTCCTGAAGCGCGGCAGCCATCTCCATGTTTTATTCATGCACCTTGTCTGCAGAGGTCAGGGGGATGTAGGACAGCTGGGCCAGGAGCCAGGGAAAGGGAACGTGTCTCTTTGGCTGCTGGTGTGGCTTTGTCAGGACGCTGGGTCCTGATCATGGGATTCTCGGAACACCTCTGCCTGAGGGATTCGCTGCTCACCATAGGCTTTCAGCTCCAATCCCTAGATGTCAAGTATCAGAGGGGTAACCGTGTTAGTCTGGATCTGTAAAAAGCAGCAAAGAGTCCTGTGGCAGCTTATAGACTAACAGACGTATTGGAGCATAAGCTTTCATGTGCGAATACCCACTTCGTCAGATGCACGAAAGCTTATGCTCCAATACGTGTGTTAGTCTATAAGGTGCCACAGGACTCTTAATCCCTAGATGGTACGTCCCAGCCCCCTGCAGCTCCCAAAATGCAGTTTTATTGGGGTCTTCTCCCCCTGCTCCACCCCCCCAGTTTTAAAACATGGCTTCTCCCGCTTCCTCCTTCATAATGTGGTGCTCTTGAATCGGGGAGAGAGCCAGGCAAAGTGCAGCCGGTCTTGCTGCTGGGGCCTTGTTCCAGACAGCTCCATGAATATAGCCCCTCTGCCTCAGTTTCCCCATTCACACACTTCCTGCTCTCCTAGTCTAGCCACAGCTCTGCCAATGCACCTCTGTCCCAACCTGCAACCCCCTTGCTCTTCCAGCCCTGGGCTGCTTCTACACAGCGCTGCTGAGGCCCCACAATCCTTACCGGCAGTCCCCCATTATTGCATCCTGGGCTCCGAACACCCAGCTCTATTGGCGCACTCCAATCCTGACCTCCAGCCCCATTGCTAGTCCAGTCCTGAGCTCCCTCCCTCCCCAACAAGCCTCAGTCCACCTCTGCAGCAACCCTCTGCTATTCCAGTCCTAGCCCCCCTGCCTGGCTACAGAGTTTTGTGACATGCAACTATTTTTTACTACACAGCGTACAGGGCCCCATTTATTACACGATTTCATGGTTGCATAGGTTGCCACGTAGCTGCAAACCGCCGCCTTCTTTTGCTCCAGAATTTATGCCTTGCTAATCCTTAGACTTGTGTAAAGATAACCTTAAAATGTGAACTCAGTTTAACCCAATGCCACGATGTCTGACTGACAGACTAGGAGAGGTGTGAACTATTCATCTCAAGGGGCTGTGAGCTATGAAGTCTGATGCTCATGTATTGATACAGTAGCTGCTAAATGCTGTCTACCCTAGCATTATCCTCACAGGTCACCATGGTATATGGATGATCCACAACATATGAAGTGGGAAGGAAGAAAGCTGGACCCCAGAGGCAGAAGTCTTGGGTTGAGTATGATGGATTGCAACATAAAGGGTTTTTAAAATTCTAATCTATGGCTACGCAGCCTCAAATTTCTCTGGGCAGAAACATGAGTGGAACAAACATTGGGCAACCACAAATGACCAGATGGATACCAGCTGGCACACCGTACTTAACATGTCACTCTTACGCAGTTAAATTGCCAGCACTTCTCTGCCACCCACCCTTATGTCGGTGCCCCCACTGCGCCAGCTTCACACAACGTTCAGTATTAGCTAAGTAGGCAGCAGAACAAATGGTCCTATTATCCCCAGCGTAATCCCAGTAAGAACTCGCAACTAGAGCTGAATGGCATTTTTTTGAAGAATAGTTTATTTGCCCCCAAATGGGGTTTCGGGCTGACCAAAACTCTTTGCAGATTTGGGTTGAATGCAACAAATCCTTTCGTCCCAAAAAGAAAAAAGTAAAAAGGCAAAAAGTTGTGTTCCAGCATTTTTGAAATAAAGTGTTTTGAGTTTTTGTTTTGAAACGTTGCCTTTGGAAAGTTAGCTTGATTTATCGACCAAAGCAAGAGGGTAAAAACACCCCAAAATGAAAACAAACAAACAAACAAACATAGGAGGAATTTTTTTTTTTGAGTCAAACGAAATGTCTTGTTCAACTCAAAATGATTTTTTTTCGGGGGGAGGGGGTTGTTTCCGCAAGAAAAATTAAAAGAACGTCCATTTTGGGTCAACCTGAAATGATTTTTTAAAATGATTTTTTCAGTTCAGTGGCCAAACTGAAACATCAGCTGTTTGCTCAGCAATAGTCTCAACTTATTCCAACCTTGGCCGGATTCCTTCAACCAGCCTGCTCTGGAGAGGGAAGGCAGAGATTCCCTGCAGGAAGGTGAGGGACCACCAGTGTCCCAAGTGCCTTATTGATTCAGCTGAGGCCAGCAGATCTTTACAGCTCATAAACGGGATGATTACATTTATAGCCATGTTCTTACTAAGCGAGAGGCGAGGCAGAGATTAATCAGACTCAGCCCTCTGGCGAGGAAGGGAGGATGTTGGCATTGGTGGCAGGATCCTAAATCTTGGCAAGCCAATAAAGTCAAATCTTCCTGGGGAAAAACCATTGCTCCGTAAGCAGAGGCAAATGTGCAAACAAAGGACGTCTCGTCCCATCTCTGCATCCTGGTCAGCACTGCGATGATCCCCCAGAGGGGAAGTAACAGGCACTGGTAATGTTTATGAAGAGAGGGCAGAGGAGGGCACCAAGGTGTATATCCAGGTTGTGCAGCAAACAGGGGACCCAGTGCCACAAAAGAGCGTGGCCAGCCATCAGAAGCAGTGGATGAATGAACTCCCAGGAGATGCTGAGCGCTCGCAGCTCTTGTTGACTTCTGTGCGCACGCACTACAAACAGGAATTCGCCCTAAGGCTAGCAGTATGTGTGGCTGATTCCTGCACCTCTTGACTGCTAAGGGGGAGCGCTCATCTGCCAGTGTACTGATAGGGGCTCTCCTTCTTCTACAGCCCACACTGTCAGGAGATCCCCACGCAAAGCCTAGCATGGACTTGGCTGGTGAAAAGTGTATACAGGATATGGGAGGGAGTCAATATGGAATTAGAATGTGTGTTTAACAGGAGGGCTTAAATCGAGGCCGCTGGGAATTTCTCCCTATGATTCTGTTCCACTGGGAAATATTTTCTTTCTTTTTTTCTTACAGCAAACAGATTTCTGCAATTAAACTTTGATGTACACATGGGTTAGGGACTGATCCTGACTTCACTTGCATCAGTGTCTGTTATCCTGGTTTAACTGCACGGATTTCAGTGGAATAAGTCCTGATTTGCACCCGCATGAGATAAGAATCACGATCTGAGGACTTCAGTAACTCAGCCAGAGATCAGGGGTCTATTCCAGGAGTGGTGGGAGGGTGAGGATCTGTGGAATGGCGAAGTGCAGGAGGTCACACCAGATGATCACAATGGCCCTTTCTGGCCTTAAAGTCTGTAGCCATGTCTACATTACAAAGTTAAGTCGACTTTATGTTTTTTGCACTCCATGCATCGGATGAAGTGGGTTGTAGCCCACGAAAGCTTATGCTCAAATAAATTTGTTAGTCTCTAACGTGCCACAAGGACTCCTCGTTGTTTTTATGTAAGTCGACATTGAGCCTCCGATTTAAGGAAGTCGATCTGGCGTGTCCACGCCACGCTCGTTGGGTCGGTGGAGTGCGTCCTTACTAGCAGCGCTTGTATCGATGCACGGAGCGCTGCATTATAGGTAGCTACCCCACAGTGCAAGTAGCCCGATGGGATTTTGGGTTGGGCTTGCAATGCCTCATGGGACCAAACCATTGTTGCAGGGGGGAATGGGAACACGGCTTTAGTCTCCCATGATGCACTTACCTCCCTCCCTGATATCAACGGCAAACAAACAAAGGCTTTTTCACGCCTTTTTTCACAAGCCTGCGTTAGCCGTGCGGATGCCACAGCCCGATAAGCATGGATCCCGCTCAGCACACCTCGCGCCTTATCCTGCAGTATTTCCAGAGCCGAGACAGGCACTGTGACATTGTGATGTCACGCAAACAGTCCTGCTGCAAGCCATAGAGCGAAACAATTCGCAGTTGCTGGTGGCAGTCGTGCATCAGCTGCGCACGGTTGAGTGCCGTGTCTGGTCCCGGGAAACAAGCACTGATTGGTGGGACCGGATCATTATGCAGCTATGGGATGATGAGCAGTGGCTGCAGAACTTTCGGATGCAGAGGGCCACATTCCAGGAACAATGGGCAGAGCTTTCCCCAACCCTGGAGCACGGCAACACAAAAATGAGAGCTGCTCTGACAGTGGAGAAGCAAGTGGCGATCGCTTTGTGGAAGCTTAACTGTTACCAGTCAGTGGGGCATCAATTTGGAGCTGGTAAATCCACTGTGGGAGCTGTTGTGATCCAAGTTTGCAGGGCCATTAATTGACTTCTGCTAAGAAGGGGAGTGATGCTGGGCAACGTGCAAGACTTAATGGATGGCTTTGCCGCGATGGGGTTCCCTGACCACGGTGGGACGATAGGCAGAACGCTTATCCCTATCTTGGCACCAGACCACCTTGCCAAAGAGTACAGAAACGGAATGGGGGTACTTTTAATATGGAGATATACCTATCTCATAGAACTGAAAGGGACCCTGAAAGGTCATTGAGTCCAGCCCCCTGCCTTCACTAGCAGGACCAAGTACTGATTTGTGCTACAGATCCCTAAGTGGCTCCCTCAAGGATTGAACTCACAACCCTGGATTTAGCAGGCCAATGCTCAAACCACAGAGCTATCCCTCCCTTCCTTCCTTCTCAATGGTGTTGCAAGCACTGGTGGATCACAGGGGCCGTTTCACCGACATCTACATGGGATGGTCAGGAAAGGTGCTTGACGCTCACATCTTTAGGAACACAGGTCTCCTCCTCCTGCAAATGCTGAAGCAGGTGGGGCTCTCACAGTCCTGAAAGCAAAGTCGCTCCGAGGCTTAAGTGTTGGCAGGATTGTGGTTGCAGATGTTAAATAAGTTCTGTTAATGGACGCTTTATAGGTATACTTATTATTATGTTTATTATTTATGAAGTGTATTATAGCAATACCTAGGAGTGCCAATCACGGACTTGGACCCTTTTGTGGTAGGTGCTGTGTAAACACACTGAAATCTACAGCAGAATTATTTTTAATTTGGAAAATTAACAGTCATAACGATACATTCAACACCTATCCGTATAGTTATCTTCTGCTGTAGGGCCCCATCTAACAGCTGATTTACTTGAATGGAGACCCTTCGAAAGGAATGATGGAGACCTTTTAGGCATTGCCCCATTAGTGTAACCTCATTGATTTCAACGTGTGAATCCGGAGTGACAGGGTAGCGAAACTGGGCTCCACTGTATTGTTATAATTGACAAGGATGCTCATTTACTGGGCTAGGAAAGTATTTTTTGTCCTCTCAATAATGTATTGTCTAAGACTGAAATATTGATAAAGCGGGGAAATCGCAGGGTTTGTACTGTTTCCCAATCTGCTCGTTAGTCATGACATCTCCCTGCTTAATGCTTTGATGGAATTGGGTTATATCAGCCTTCAACCAGTGCTTAACATCCTCTGAAGATGTCAAAACCAAAACCTCCGCTATTTCTTGTAAGGGAGGAAGAGATGTTAATGGGGAAGGAGACGGGAGGGTTTTAGACACTTATATCGCACAGGATCCTAATTGCTTTACAAACTCTCTGCACACAGCACTGGTTGGAAAGCAGCCACTGTGGAGGACACAGCATTCTGCACGGGGTGGAGGAAAAGGAATTTTAGGGAAGGCTGCTGGAGCTAATACCTGCTCTTAGAAGTGCCATGATATCTACCTACCTTCGTTAATGATAAGGACCCAATTACCGTAGCATCTGAGCACCTCACATTTGTTAATTGTATTTATCTTCACGACACCCTGTGAGGTAGGGCCGTGCTATTATCCCCATTTTACACATGGGGAAACTGAGTCACGGACTAAGTGACTTGCCCAAGGTCACACAGGGCATCTGTGGTGGAGAAGAGAATTAAACCCAAGTCCCAGGCTAGCACCCTAACGACTGGCCCATCCTTCCTCTCTATCTTGAATGTGCAGCCACAGCCCATTTTTAAAATGCAAGCTGAAACTAAAAATGACCATACATGTAAGGAATTCACTTTATGTGCCTCAACTGGTAGATCTATCAATCTATCTATCTATCTATCTAGGTTTCTGTATTGTGATATCTGAATAACTAACTCCATGTTGCTGGGATTCTCCCCTATAATTCCATGGAGCCAAGCATTGCTAACCTGATGCTGTGAAAACCAACCCACTCCCTCTAGGATAACATGAGTGGTGGTGTATCAGAGACAATCCAGTGCCTAGAACCTAAGAAGAGGACATCAGGACAAAACTGTCCAACTTTAACCTTTATAGTAATGGATTCTTGGAGTACTAGATTCTGAGATCTGAGTGTAATATATCTGAGTGGATATTAGGAAAAACTGTTTCACTCGGAGGGTGGTGAAGCACTGGAATGGGTTCCCTAGGGAGGTGGTGGAATCTCCTTCCCTAGAGGTTTTTAAGGCCAGGCTTGACAAAGCCCTGGCTGGGATGATTTAGTTGGGAATTGGTCCTGCTTTGAGCAGGGGGTTGGATTAGATGACCTCCTGAGGTCCCTTCCAACCCTGATCTTCTATGATTCTAAACTAGGGTTAGCTACTGCACTCCTTACTCCTCAACTTCAGTGGCAGATTCCCGAGAAAAGGCCGAGTACCTCAGACTGGAAATGCAGTCAAACCATTCTAATGTTGATCTCATTTGAATTTCCTTCACTGAATTCACACCAGCACCAGGGCGCCAGTTAAAAATACCTTTCTTTGAAATATCAGGCTAATGCCACAAGGAGAAATGAAGGAGACTGTTTTCTAGTGTTAAGCGAGCCATAACTCTCCTGATCATTACTTTTCTATTTTCCAAATAGCTGCAGCAATAATTATCAGACTTCTATATTTAGAACAAAAAACGGAGACAGAGCTTTCTTACTTATAGAAAAATAACACATCAGAGATATGCTCAGTGATAGTGCTACTTAAAACGGGCTATGGAAAGTGTCAACAGTATGAATGGTAAGGAAAGAAGAAATTATTTAGGGAGTAGATATAGTAAAAAATTTCACATGAACACTTCTTAATTAAAATACTTTTTTTATGAAAATGATTCCCCCCCCCATATTTCCATTGTGTTCAAATTTTTCTGTTTTTTCAACAAAACAAAACAAAAACCCAAGAATTGAAAACTGAAAAATTGTGGATAACATTTGTGATTTTTCAGTAAAACCTTGGGCCTTTTGAAACTCAAACGTTTGGTCATCAAAAATGCCGGTTTGTCAAAACTGAAATTTTTCCTGGTAAAGGGTCAGTTTTGCAAATTTCTCAATTCAACAAATTTTTGAAAAAGGAAACTTTCAAAATCATCACGATGGGACATTTACAAAATTTTTAAAAATCATTTTTTTTTTTTTTGGTTCCAAGGGACTTTTTGTTTCAAAATGTAAGCTTATTATATTTTAATTTTTTAAAATTAAAAATGGTCACAATTGAATCAAAATGTTCAAAATTATCAAAACAAGACAATTTGATTGACCCGAACTGTTTTTTTTTTTTCTGGTTCATGACAATTTGTCAAGATTTCAACTTTTTGTCCCTGCTCAGGATCGGAAAATTGTTGAAATCTCAAATTTTAATTTTAATTAACCATTGGAACAGACTCCCACCGGGGAAAGTGGATTATGTACCACACGGAGTCCTTAACTCCAGACTGGATGTCTCTCTAAAACAGGTGCTACCATTCATTGACAATTTATTGGACTCAATACAGGAATCACTAGATGAGGTTCTCTGCCCAAGGTTATGCAAAAGGCCAGACTAGAATATCATCATGGGTCCCTTAAAATATATGTGTGATGCTGGGAGACCAGGTGCCAGCTCATGCCAAAGTCCCCATGTCTCAAATGAACACTTGCAAACACAGAGCTGGAATTAGTCTGGCTCCCCTGTGTATTAGTGTTGTTAAAACAGGTATTAGAATTATAAGAATGTGTTTAATGTTTAGACTTTACTAAATGCGTGTGAGCTGCTGCCTGCATTAATCTCAGTTAGAACATATGTATCCCATACTGTAAGGTAATATTTGAGCAGATGAATTGTGAGCCTTTGTAACTGTACTAATCACCAGACAGGAGAGAGACATTAATTAGTGTGACATGCTGACCTTCAACAGAAGACATTACAACCTGCCCAACATCGACACCAGATGGACTGTTGTGGGATGTTAAAGAGGACAAAAACATCTGTTCTGGTCTCCCCATCCTTCCCCCCGCCCCAAAGATGAGGCTGAATCATGCAATGGGAGTCCTTCCATTAGCTAAACTTGCAGCTCAGAGCACATGGCAGGAGAGGCATAAAACCCCCTAACAGGAAGAAACTGATTATCTTTGTGCTGCTTGGACTCTGGGGGGCAAGGTTTGTTAGACATAAGCAAGAAATCCCCATCTGCTTAGCCTGGGTTAGCCCTAAAGGACATATAAAGCTTGCTGATTAGAGATGCTTCTATTACCTTTTGAAAATTAAGATTGCAACTCATTTGTGTATAGGTTTACCTGCTTTAATCTTGTAAATAACTCTCTAGTTTCCTTTTCCTATTTAATAAATCCCTATATAGTTTATTATAGAACTGGCTACAAATGTTGTCTTTGGTATGAGATTTAAGGTACAATTGACCTGGGGTAAGTGACTGGTCCTTTGGGACTGGGAATAACCTGAATATTGCTGTAAGGGACCATCTATCACAAGGGTAATTCACCTGGGTGGCGAGATAGATTGGAGTACCCAGGGGGACTGTCTGTGACTCCAGAGTTACGCTGTTTTAGTGCCTGAGGCGTATACAATTGATAATTGGTTGGTGAAATCTAAGTATAAAACTCACCGCCAATTTGGGGTTTGTGCCCTGGTTTGTAACAGTCTGCCCTGAGGTTGGTGCTCACGCTCTTGAGTGACTGCAGACAGCCTGACAATATGTATCCATGACATGACGAAAATAATAACAGAGGGAAAATCTTTCTGGCCGTGAGTATCCCAAAAGCAGTGATTGAATCACCATCACCATCTTTTGGGGCATTTAAAACAAGACTGGATAAAGCACTGATGAAGGGGTCTGTTCCTGCAACCGGGAGATCAAAGGGGGCAATGGTTGACAGCATTGTTAACCCAAAGAGCTCAAAAATCCCAAGATTGGCTTAAAAATCATGAGCTTTAAAAACACAACAAAAAACCCCAATAAACATTGGGTTCTTTTCCACTTGCCTGCTGGGTTTTGAGCCTTTTGAGGGGGCACAATTTTAAGCATCCTCCATAGCCACAAGACTAGAAATGGACTTTTCTTTTCTTTTCTTTTCTTTTCTTTTCTTTTCTCTCAAACGAAAGCTGAGATTATCATGGAATCAATTCCCTCCGGGAGCTGGGATTTTAGGAAAGCCACTAATCAATTTGCAAGAGCCGACCACACTGTATTGCCTTCCCCGGGAGCACCAGACTCCAGGGACCAATGCGGCACTAACTCTGGGGGATAGATTCGATGGGAGTTAATAGGCCTTTTCATTCTCTAATTTCCCTTATTCTAGGATTCATAGAGCCACATGGAACCCCAGCCACGTGCCACCATCCTGCCATGCTGTCACTGTCCCCTGCTGCGTAGGATCCCTGGTTCTACTGTGTACCTTTAGGTCCATTCTCTCTGCCCAGCACTGTGTTCCCTGGTGACACCGGCAGAGGGATTAGAGCACTAGTAAGTGAGGGAGGATCAGAGAGCAGCATGAGCCATGCACTGCCATCTTGGGTGGAAGGAGCAGTGGGGGAGATCAGGGCAGGGGTGGGCATAGACAGAGGGTAGAGAAGGAACAAAGGTGGAAGAGCATCAGCAATGGAGGGGAGGGAGACGGTGGAGAGGTAAAGAGGGAGAGGAGAGAGGGGAGGGAAGTAGAAGGAAAAAGATAAAGGGACAGGATGGGACAGAAGGGCTGAAAAATGGGGGAAGCTCCAGTTCTGAGAGGGCCCGGCCTTGGGGATCTGCTTAGTGTTGGCAGATGTAAGGGATGGGAAGAGGGTCTTCCCCACGGGGTTCTGGAAGATGTAAGGCAGCACGGACCCACCGAGGGCACTGCCTGAGCAGTGTGCCCCCAGTGCAGCTGTGGGCATGGACAAACAATCCCCTCCCAGACCCTCGCTCAGCCCCAGAGCCCTGGACAGTCAGATAGCCACACCCCCATCACGTTTGGGGCATTTCAACCAATGGGGCGGCACGATGCAAATGAATGGAAGAACGCAGCCTGGTGACTGGCTGAGTGATGGTCCCCGGCCGTCCTGATCAGTCCCTGTCATGATGGCATCCGGCTGGGAGACTGGGCAGCAGCTGAGCAGAGCATCACCCGTAGCAGCTGCGGGGCATGCGGAGGGGGCATGAATAAACAAGGGACAGCCCTGTAATGCTGCAGGGCGCGGCGTGGGCAGGAGGTGTGAAAGGGATGGTGTGACGGGGCTGCCTGTGACAGTGGGGGACTGGACACAATGAGCCAGGAGGTCCCACCTGGAAAGGCAGGTTTGCGAGTCAGTTTGCTGGTGTTTGCCCTTGCTCAACGGCCCGGGGTATGTAAAAGTTCTCCTGAAGCTCCGGGATGAAGACCATGATCGACAACTTCACTCCTCTGGAACAACAGGACCCCCTACAACCAGGGTAAAGCTCGTCTGTACAGGAGACAGAACTTTCTGGAGGGCCCGTCCCAGATGGTGGAATGAACTGTGCCAGACCCATCCCAAACCGCCCCACCTTCCGCTCCAAGCGCAAGGCGCATTTCGGTGACGTGCCTTCTCTAATACAAACATAGAGCAACGTGTGGGGATATCCTACCGAAACGAGACATTCCCCTGAGGAGAGAACGAACGACTGACGGATGGTCGTCAGGCCTGCCTGGAAAGCTCTCAGGTACTATTACAATGAGGGACAGATGAGACTCTACGTAGAATCGAGTTCCTAGTGAAGGGGCGTCTGCATCACAAAACCCACCACCTCAGCTGGCCCCCTGGAGGACTCGTTCAGCACTGCGGCCAAGCACGGGACGAAGACTAAACTCCCCTCTTTCCCTCTTTCCCTGGAGGTGATCCCTCAAGGTCAGGGTTGAGGCCTGACAGATGCGACAACCTGTAGGACACTCGCTGTCTGCCTAGGGGAAGGGGGCATCAAACTGGCACCATCCACCCCGCACTAAATCCACATGAAAAAAGGATTGACGATAATGAAGAAGGTAAGGCGGAGAGGTGCCTCGCTGAGAAACCTCCAGTGATTCATGTCTCCCCACACAGGCAAGGGGCATTAGGTATTTCTAATGAGAAAAGAAGAGGGAAAGAGAGATTGAGGGAGAGAAAGACACTCTGTAAAGCTTGCTTTAAAGACTTCCATTCCACCCTGGGGCTTGTTTTGACTGCCCACGCTGCACGTTAGATGTTTTCCTTTCTATTTACGATGATTATTATGGGCTGCTGCCGGATCCCTGAGTTCCCAGTGAGGCAGCCAGGGCCATTATTAAGGCTTTTTGTCTTTCTCTAAAAACACATCACGACGTTCCCTACCCTCCTCCTGCTGCGCAATAAAATCTAAAGACGATACACGGCCGAGCAGACTGCCCTCCAGACAGATCCGTGAATAGCCTCATTAGGCACAATAAAGTGCTCCTATTAGCCCCAAGACTTTCCGTGTGGGTCAATGCAATTAGACCAGGCCAAGGGAAGAAGTATGCCAGGGAAGTGAGTGATGTTATGTAGAGTAGACAAAGGCCGAGAGTGATCAGCCAATGAGCTCTGTCCACAGCATATGGGGAAATGGGATCATTCACGCAGGGCTAGGTCATCGCTGCATTAACCCCAGCCATTCAGGGGCGTCTGGAAAAGTGACACCTCTCTCTGCTGAGTCAGGGGTGTGGCTAGGGGTGCAGACTCTGGGGTGGGGCTGGGGATGAGGGGTTTGGGGTGTAGGAGGGTGCTCCGGGCTGGGATTGAGGGATTCAGAGGACAGGAGGGGATCAGGGTTGGGGCAGGGGGTTGAGGCGTGGGAGGGAGTCAGGGGTGCAGGCTCCAGGTGGCGCTTACCTCAAGCAGCTCCTGGAAGCAGTGGCATGTCCCCCCCTCTGGCTCCTATGTGAAGGCACAGCCAGGCGGTTCTGCACGGTACCCGGCCAATGGGAGCTGCGGAGATGACACTTGGGGTAGGGGCAGCGTGCAGAGCCCCCTGGCTGCCCCTCCATGTAGGAGCCAGAGTGGGGACATGCCGCTGCTTCCAGGATCTGCGCGGAGCTACAGCAGAGAGGGAGCCTGTCGTAGCCCCGCTGCACCACCGGACTTTTAACAGCTCGAAAAGCGGTGCTGACCGGAGCTGCCAGGGTCCCTTTTTGACTGGGCGTTCTGGTTGAAAACCGGACACCTGGCAACCCTAGTGCATTTGTGCATACTCTGGGGCGGTCTCTGAAAGTAGGTACTCCCCGGTTTAAGGTGATTTACGGGACAGACTTCACTATATTCCTGGTATTCGGCAGATGGCTGGGTGCGCCGGGATGGAACACTCAGGCTGAATGGCAAGGGTAGATGGGCATCTAACTCTGTTAGGCCCCTTTCTTCCTAGCCTGAGTATTTCTTCTGATTAATTTCCAAGCGGCACAGGAGGGGGTGGTGGGAGGGAGACTCCTTCCTTCAGAGCCACCCAGGGCTGTGTGTGTAAATCACTCACACAACCAAGCTCAAACTGAGCGGTGGGAAGGCTCCGTGCTCTCTCACACATCACTGACCTCAGCACCGCCGCCTGCCTGGAACAAAGCAGATTTTGGATCACATCTCGGCAATTGCTGCAAACGGAAGCCAATCAAACATACAATTAAAGTCTCCAGTCAGCAAAGAAGTATTTTTGAAATTAATTAGTCCAGCTGAAACTCGATTGATTAAAGACCCAAGGCCACAATCTGGTAAACCCTGAAGCATGTAATATTCTAAGACCCTATTAAATTTTCATGTTCTTTCTCAGTAGCTCTGCTGCTGTGGAGGCTTATTGCCCTGTTGTTTATGTGTAAACAGCTTTCCTGTCTCCAAACAGCTTCTTTGTGTTGGCTGGGCCATGGAAGGCTGGGAGAGAATCAAACCGATCTTGGTCCTTTGCCCCCAGACTGAACCAGAAGCCGATCCAAGGAGTCAGCTTAATTTTGGCCTTTCTCTCCTCAAATACATTTGTTAGTCTCTAAGGGTACGTCTTCACTACCCGCCGTATCGGCGGGTAGCAATCGATTTATCCGGGATCGATATATCGCATCTCGTTAAGACGCGATATATCGATCCCCGAACGCGCTCACCGTAGACTCTAGAACTCCAACAGAGCGAGCGGCGGTAGCGCAGTCGACGGGGGAGCCGCGGCCGTCGATCCCGCGCCGTCTGGACCCCAGGTAATTTGATCCAAGATACTTCGACTTCAGCTACGCTATTCGCGTAGCTGAAGTTGCGTATCTTGGATCGATTCCCCCCCCCCAGTGTAGACCAGCCCTCAGGTGCCACAAGTACTCCTGTTCTTTGTGTGGTAGGAGGCACTCCCACAATTCTCACAAGGAGCCCGTTCCCAGGAGCCTGCTACTATAGAGAGGAGACTGGGAGACAATTCTTGACTACATGACACAGCCCAACCGCTTTCTTTGCGGTTCTTTCTCAGCTGATCAATTCACTCATCAAAAGTCAGCATTTGCCACAGACACTAGATTGGTGCAGGAATAACCAGAGAGGGGTGGCTGGTTAGAAAGGAGACAGCCCAATGCTAATGAAAATATGTGTGGCGGGGAATAATGAAATGTACTAGTTACATAGCACTTCACAAGTCAGATTCACTAGTACTAGGAGATTATTTCTCCTACCTGCTTGACCTTTTCTGCCATAAGGCAAGTGTGTGTGTGTGTATGTGGAGTGGTGTTTTGCCATTAAACGGGCTCTGGTTCAACTGGAAGTTATGGGGCTCAGTTTTTGCCAGAAATATTTTGGTTTCCAGCCAAAAGATGAACATTTTTGGTTCTCTAGCATTCATTTTTTAATGAAATATTGAAATTTTTCATGGCAATCAGACACTTTTCATGAAAATATTTGTTTGGGTGAAAATGCAGTTTTCTGTCAAAAAACAGTTTTGATGGAAATTTTTGACTCGCCCTACTCCAACCACTCCTGAACATTTGACATCAGCTCCAAGCCTTGACTTTGGCAGCTCTTTATCTTTATAATAGGCATGTCCAAACCAAAGGACCTCCAGCGGTGTTCTCCAAAACTGGATCCAAACATTGCAGCTTGTGCTTGACTCTAGTCTGGAGAACTGGTTCCTGTAACTATCCAACTGCATCTGGAGTTTTCTCTGAACCTCTTGCCTCTACAAAATCACGTTGAAAATGGCAGGAGTAACTGCTTTCATCTGGAATGTCCACTATATCTTGCTAACCAATTCACTGGCGCTACCAAGATTATGGCATTTCTTGGGATATTTTGGATCTTCCATGTCCAGTGCAGGTGAACCCCGAGTGCTCATGGAAATGAGGAAAGGACAAGCACACCATTTTCAAACCTAAACATAGGCTCAGGATTTACTCTGAATTTTGGGCAAAGGTTGGTTTTTATTTACTTGCATGCTCTGTGGCTCCCACCCTAGCCCCAATTTCATAGTTTCACTATGTTCCTTTGCTGACTCTCGGCATTTCCCTTTATCCTTGCATTTGGGCCCCAAGATGGGTTTTATGTGAAAGTGACACCATGGCTCCTGTAGATCTGTCCCTGTGCTGGATTGCTCTTGTCTTTATTAGAACCATTAATTTGTACCCTGCTCTGCCCCGAGCATCTTTCTGAAGTGTCTTCAGAGATTCTGGCAGCTCCTGTTATATCCCGAAGACAAATGTTTGGTTCTGTCCATGAGGGTTTTTTATTTTTAATAAAACCTGCTTGTGCTGTTCCCCCGGGGACTTGTTGAAGTTGCTGAAGTTAAAGATAAAATGTACTTGCTGCTGTTCCTGGAGAGAAGCATTGTGTGTTCTATGAAACTCATTTAATGAACATCTGTAAAGGGTAGAGACAGGATTAAAGCATAACCTAGGGGTCAAAGCCCCTTGACTTTAGCAGACATTCAAATCCAGAGCCAAATCTGTACTTTACAGATGTCCTCTGGCTCCATACTGGAGAAGTTCAAATCCATTTCTGGATCCAAATCCATACTTTGTGGCTGTCCTCTAACTCAATGTTGGTCTGAACCAATTCAGGTTCTGAGCAGCCATCGCAGTATAGTTAAAGAGATACCGTCGCCACTAGTATGGATGCATTTTATCCATATAAAGGTGACTTCTCCTACAGCCAGTCCTGTAAAGGAAGGAGAATAAACTAGACCAATATAAGGCATCCTTATACCAATATAATCGCACCCCTATTATAGGTTGTACTGAATTAACTTTTTTGGTAGAAAAATCACAACCCTAAATTAAACCAGTATAAAACCTGCCTCACACCAGAAAGCTATGCTCAGGAAGATGTAATTAGAGCTAAGTGATTCTTTTTTCTGCAAGTAGAAATTTCATTTAAAAACACAGTTTTCAGGCTTCTGAAATAACATGCAAATTTAGGTCAAAAATAGACAAATAGTCTGGACCAAAAAAAACCTAATTTTTGTTTCAAAATGTTTCATTTCGACCATTTCCAAATATTTAATGTTGGGGTTTTTTTTCATTTCAAAATGGCATTTCATTTTCAAATTTGGCCAATTTTAAATAAACAAAAGAAAAGGGTAAAAACACCCCAAACTGGCCAGGTCAAACCGAAGAAAAAAAATAGTTTCAAGTCAACTGAAAAGCTTCCGCTGATTTGAAGGGACATTTTTTTGAGTTTTTCAATTTGAAGAAAAAACTGGTTTGGGTTGGAATCGAACTGGATTTTTTCCCCAAATGTTTCAGTTGTACTGAAAAATTCCATTATTCACTCACTTCTACATTGTAGAAACCACAACAGTGAAGCTCGGGAGCTTTCCTCCCAGTTAATACCGGGGGAACCTGACAATGTTTGGAGACTCGGGTTGAGATAGGGAACCCGAGGTTTGGACTCTCATCTGGTTGTTCTCTGAGAATCTCCAAAACTCTCACATTTGCAAATGAGGGCTGGAAAACAGGTTTTCTCAGGGGATTTCAGACACTTTCCATTTTCAGTCAGGCCAAAAGCACTTACTTGCTGCAGAGAATTATTCATTTACTTTTTGGATCAAGTCCATCCAAAATAGAGAAAGGACAGGTTAAAGAATATTTAGATAAGTGAGATGTATTCAAGTCGGCAGGGCCTGATGAAATTCATCCTAGGGTACTTAAGGAACTAACTGAAGCAATCTTGGAACTGTTAGCAACTATCTTCGAGAGCTCATGGAAGACAGGGTAGCTCTCAGAGGACTGAAAACGGACAAACACAGTAACTATCTTTAGAAAGGGGAACAAGGAGGACCTGGGGAATTGTAGCCAATCTTTGATACCTGGAAAGATACTGGAATAAATGATTAAACAATTTGTAAGCAACAAGAGGATAATAGGGTTATAAGGAGTAGCCAGCATGGATTTATAAAAAACTAACCATGCCAAACCAACCTAATTTACTTCTGTGACTGGGTTACTGGCCCAGTGGGTAAGGGGAAGCAGTAGCCGTGATATTTCTTGATTTTAGTAAGGCTTTAGACAGTGTCCCACAATACATTCTCATAAGCAAACTAGGGAAATGTGGTCTAGATTAAATTACTATAAAGTGGGTGAACAACTAGTTGAAAGACTGTACTCAAAGAATAGTTATCACTTGTTTACTATCAAACTGAGAAGGTGTAACTAGTGGGGTCCCACAGGAGTGAGTCGTGGGTCCAGAACTAGTCAACGTTTTCATTAGTGACTTGGATAATGGAGTGGAGGGTCTTCTTATAAAATTGGCAGATGACACCAAACTGGGAGGGGTTGCAAGCACTTTGGAAGACAGGATTAGAATTCAAAACGACCCTGACAAATGGGAGAATTGGTCTGAAATCAAGAAGATGAAATTCAGTAAAGACAAGCACAAAGTACTACCCTGTGGAAAGACAAGTCAAATATACAGCTACAAAGTAGGAAATAACTGGCTATATGGTAGTACTGCTAAAAAGGATCTGGGGATGATAGTGGATCACAAATTGAATAAGATTCAACAATGTGACACAATTGCAGAAAAGGCTAATATCATTCTGGAGTGTATTAAAAGGAGTGTCGTATGTAAGACACAGGAGGGAGTTGTCCCTCTCTCCTCATCACTCCTGGGGTCTCAGCTGGAGTGCTGTCTCCAGTTCTGGGTGTCACACTGGGTGTCACAAAGATGTGGACAAATTGGAAAGAGTCCAGAGGTAAGCAACAAAAATGACCAAAGCTTTAGAAAACCTGACCTCTGAGGGAAGGTTTAAAAAACTGGGCATGTTTAGTCTTGAGAAAAGAAGACTGAGGGATTATCCTTCAAGGATAACAGTTTTCAAATAAGTTAAGGCCTGTTATAAAGAGGACAGTGATTAGTTGTTTTCCATATCCACTGGAGGTAGGATAAGAAATGATGGGCTTAATCTGTAGCATGGGGATTTATGTTCGATATTAGGAAAAACTTGATAAGGATCGTTAAGTTCTGGACTAGGCTTCCAAGGGAGGTTGTGGAATCCCTAACATTGCAGGCTCTTAAGAAGAAGTAAGACAAACACCTGTCTGGGATGGTTTGGGTTTACTTGGTCTTGCCTCAGCACGCTGGGGGCTGGACTTGATGACTTCTTGAGTTCTCTTCCAGCCCTACGTTCCTATGATTCTATCTGTGACAATGTCTCAGCATCCCCAAGGTGGAAACGCCTTGGTCTTCACCTGCTGTCTGTGACACTAATAGGGATACAGGCCCCATCAATTCCCGAAACCTTGGCCTTGGGCTGTTGTTACCCAAACTGATCATCGAGATCCTTTGAGGTTCACCAATCACTACCTGATGCTCTCTTGGGAGCAATCTATGCAATGAAAAGCATGTTTGCTGACCGTATTGAAAGACTGATCCACTATTTGCTCTTCCCTAGCCTCATTAGAGAAGGCTTGAAAATTTCTCTCCCACACCCTGAAAATGTCAAGTTTTTAGCAAAAAATTAAGAATATTGAAATGTTTTTATTCTGCAGTGTGGTGCCTTATGGGAACTATAATTCAGGTGCCTCATGCTCCCAATCTCTCCATAGCAGGCCCTCTTGTCAGATTACATCTCCCTTGATGCACTATAGTGGTGAGGGAATGCAATGCACTGTGGCAGTCTCATGGCTGCAATACATCTGGGAGATGTAGTCCAGCTAGGGAGCCTGGCCCATAGAAGAGAACTACAACTCCCATGAGGCACTGCAGTAGCAGTGCCGAATGAAACTATTTTGGTTTACAGCTAAAATATTTTGGGTTTCAGCTGAAAAAAAAAAAAAAAAAAAACCAGTTTGGGGGCATTTGATTTTTTGATAAAGAACCAAAATTTTCCTGGACCGCAGACACTCTTCATGAAAATTCTTGTTTAATCGAAAACACAATTTTCCATCCAAAATCACATTTCAATGGATAAAACTTTTAACCACTCCTAAACTTCATGCAAAATAATTACAACTCAGCAGGACTCCCTGACCAGCTAGTATAAATCCCTTTGGATGTTAAAAGCAGATGTGCAGGCTGGGAGGAAAAATGGTTTTCTTGGCACCCAAATCTCTCTAATTATTATTCTGGTCATTTCCCTCCTTTCTCTCTCCATCTTGAGGAAGGAGTACAGTTTCTATGAGTTTGAATTTGGATTTATTCCCAGCTTTATTTTTTTTTATGCTTCCCCCGTTAATTAAAACTAATAAATCTGCACTACAGAGTTTGCAAAGCAGAGGGACAAGCCACAGTTATCTCAAAACAGCAAGGCCATCTCGCACATTTCCCTCCCCCCATTATCTATTGATTCTGTGCTTGAGTCATTTCCAGAGCTTGGCTGCTGATCAAAACGTTACTCCTGTGGTGTGTGGAGTTTTTCTTTCACAATTTTCAGGTGCCCCAATAGCTCTTAACGAGTGCTTTTCTCAGTAGAGCTCAAAGCGTTTTACAAAGGAGGTCAGTGTCATTAGCCCTATTTTACAGATGAGGAAACTGAGGCCCAAAGCTGCGACAAGACTTGCTCAAGGTCACGCAGCCATGACAGAGCCAGGAATAGAAGCCTGGAAACAAATAGCTGAGGGAGCTGTGTTTTAGCCTTTCCCTCCGCCCACATCTTGTTCCACCCACTGACACCATAATGATAAAGAAATCTCATGCTTCATGGCACAAGTCGATTCCGGCTTTGGTCAGGGGGAAATGTTTCCATGTTCAGAACTGCACAGTTTATCTAGTGCATTATGAAGATTCTTGCTTTCCTCTTTAGCCTTGAGGGCAGTTGGTCAGAGAAAGAGAATCAATTATCTTATGGCAAGTACTAGGGCTAACCGTTTCAAAAGTGGCCAGTGATTTTGTGTGCCCAACTTGATACCCGTTGGGTCAGATTTTTAGATGCCAAGTATTCCTAACCCCAGCTGAAATCAATGGAGATCTCACTCACCATATAATAGGGTGATTATAAGGAAACTATGCCCTCACTCTCCCTTTGTGTAGGGACCGGGGCATGGACAGTCAGACATAATGGCTAAAGTCGGGAGTCTGGAATCAGAGCCAGGAGTCAGTGTAGGAGCAGGGATCTGGAGTGGGGCAGGAAAGCAGGAACCAGGAGCAGAGGCAGGCCTGGGATGAGGAGGGCAGGAGCCAGGAATACGCTGGGAGTTAGGAACCAGGTGTCAGGCAAGTAGTCAGGGTCCATAGTAGCTGCCAGCCAAGGTTACACCTACTGGCTCAGACAACTTTCTGCGCCTCTTTCTGGCTTAAGTAGTGTGTCCCAGCCAATCGGTGGGGCTGGACGTCTCCTCCAATCAGTAGCTTTATGGGCGGGGCTTTCTGTGAGCTAGAGCTTCACTAGCCCCTTCTCCGGGGAATCAGGTGAGCTGCCGCGTGGTGGCCGCTGTCTGAGCACGGCTGGGGACTCCCGGGTTTGAGGCCCGCGATCCCTCACACTTTGGGAAGATGGTCTAGTCATTAAAATTTGATTCTGTTCCCAGCCTCCCACTGACTTTCCTTGTGACTACATAATGGAGCTTGGGTGGCTAACTCCCAGAGGCTCCTTTGAACATCCCAGCCTTAATGTCTCTGCGTCTCAGCACCCCAGCGATCTAAGGCCTGGTCTACACTAGGAGTTTATATCGAATTTAGCGCCGTTACATCGAATTAACCCTGCACCCGTCCACACCAGGAAGCTACTTAGTTCGAAATAGAGCTCTTTTAAATTCGACTTCTGTAATCCTCGAAAACGAGAGGAGTAGCGCTAAATTCGAAATGGCAATATCGAATTAGGCTAGGTGTGGATGGAAATCGACGGTAATAGCTCCGGGAGCTATCCCACAGTGCACCACTCTGTTGACGCTCTGGACAGCAGTCTGAGCTCGGATGCTCTGACCAGCCACACAGGAAAAGCCCCGGGAAAATTTGAATTCCTTTTCCTGTCTGGCCACTTTGAATCTCATTTTCTGTTTGGACAGCGTGGAGAGCTCAGCAGCACTGGCAACGATGCAGAGCTCTCCAGCCGAGATGGCCGTGCAATCTAATAGAAAGAGGGCCCCAGCATGGACTGATCGGGAGGTCTTGGATCTCATCGCTGTGTGGGGCGATGAGTCCGTGCTTTCAGAGCTGCGCTCCAAAAGAAGGAATGCAAAGATCTATGAGAAGATCTCTAAAGCCATGGCAGAGAGAGGATACAGCCGGGATGCAACGCAGTGCCGCGTGAAAATCAAGGAGCTGAGACAAGGCTACCAAAAAACCAAAGAGGCAAACCGACGCTCCGGATCCCAGCCCCACACATCACGTTTCTACGAGGCACTGCATTCCATCCTAGGTGCGGCCGCCACCACTACCCCACCAGTGACCGTGGACTCCGAGGATGGGATATTGTCCACGGCCGGTTCCTCCTCGGAAATGTTAGGTGACGGGGAAGATGAGGAAGGAGATGAGGAGGACGAGGCAGTCGACAGCGCTTGCACCGCTGATTTCAACGACAGCCAGGAGCTCTTCATCACCCTTACCGAGATCCCCTACCAACCGTCCACAGCCCTTACCCCGGACACCGAATCAGGGGAAGGATCAAGCAGTGAGTGCTTTAAACATCTAAACATTTCATTTTAACATAAGTGGAATATTTATATTGTTAAGAATGGGCTTTTCAGTCACTCAGTTAAACATAGAAACTTTTATTAATAACAAAACAGGAATAATAACTATATCAGTAATTTGTTGTTCATGATTTAGTTGGCTTAGTAAACTTTTTTCTACTAACTATGTATAGAAAATCAAGTACTGTCCGGATATTCATGATTAGTCCACAACACGGCCCCTCCACTCTGTAGTCCGTTATGCTCAACTTAAAGGAAAAGGCGGTCAATGTGCCCGGGAATGGACAGACAGTCCTCCTGTGATAGCTCCGCATAGCTCTCCTGGAGGTACCGCTCCAGCATGCGCACGAGGTTCAACGGCAGGGCAATCTTGTTTGGTCCCCCGTGGTAGCACACGTTCCCACGCCATGAGTCCATGAGGTAGTCGGGGATCAGTGCGCGGCACAGCATGGCGGCATATGGCCCAGGCCTCTGCATGCATTCACGCAGCATCCTTCCCCTCTCGGTCTCCGAGATCCTCATGAGGGTTATGTCACACATGACACCCTGCTTTAAATTAGGGAGGGGAATGTTAGTATTTGGACTGCTTTACAGCCACGCGGTGGAGGCGGCAGAGGGGCAGCATACAGGGATCTTTCCCGGGGACAGCCGCGAGGTGGTGGGACAGGGGCAGAGCTCATGCTTCCCTGATTGCTGCCAGCAGAGAGTGGCCTTGCATTCAGTGCGAAAGGAGCCCAGTGCTACTATTACATGTTTAAGCTGCCACAAGTCTACGGCTTACCATGTTTTCCCGCAGCAGAAGTAGAGGTGTCCTGCAACGCTTCTCTGATCGCAACTGCAGGACCCCAGACACATAAGGCGAGGGCCGAAAATTCGACCTTGTCCTGAGTGCGCATGTGAAAGGTGCAGTGCATGGTGTTGTTCACAGAGAAAGACTATGCTCTTTGTTAGCAACTTCATTTATCTGTCTCAGGAATTTACTCCCTTTTTCCCATTCCAACAGACACATCTGCGACTGTCTCCCAACCCAGCCTGGCATCACACTCCCAGAGGCTAGCGCAGATTAGAAGAAGGAAGAGAAAAACTTGTGAAGACATGTTTTATGAACTTATGGAGTGCTCACGAGAGCAGGCAGCCCAGACGACACAGTGGAGCGAGAACTTGTCACAAATGCACAGAGCAGTCATGGAACGGGAGGAGAGGTGGCGCCAGGAGGACCAGCAGGCTACTCAAACCCTGCTTGGACTAATGAGGGAGCAAACGGAGACGCTCCGGCGCCTAGTGGATGTTCTGCAAGACCGGAGGCAGGAGGACAGAGCACTGCTGCTGTCTATCTCTAACCGCCCTCCCCCGCCACCAAGTCCCACACCCCCCTCACCAAAAGTACAAAGAAGGAGGGGCGGCAAGGGCCGTTAAAACTGTCAGTTGGCCACTGCACACTGCTGCAGCAATGGAAGGCTCTCGTTCCAAAGTTTGAAAAGTCCTTTCCTACCCATCTCACACTAGCCCATGTCCAAGTTTCCTTCCCCCCCCCCCTTTTCATGTGCGGTTCGTAATAAAACATCGGTTTCTGTTAAGTACTGTTTCCGAGAGTGTCTTTTGGAGGGGATTCTGTCTGAAGGGGGGGAAGGGGTTTGTTACTTGGACAGGACAGTCACCTGTAGCAGGCTACAGAGGCGGGGGCAGGTCCAGCATCAGGACACATACACAGCACAGTCACCAGTTACCCTGGTCAGTCTGGGAGGCGGTTTTCTTGTTCTGGGGTGCGAGGGGGTTGATCTGTGACTTTGTGTCGGGGGAGGGCAGTTAGAGATCCTATGCCGCGGTCCTTATCCTGGATCACAGAGCCACGCAGCAGGGGATCTGTTACCCTCCGCCCCCTGCCAGAAAGTCACTTGGCCGACACATACATCCAGTCCCGCCCAGGACTGCTGGCAGGCTGCGTTGAAACAACCAATGCAGCACTGCGGAGCCTGTCATTCCCGGACTTTAGAAGCATCATTTGCATCAAAACAGTAA
Organism: Emys orbicularis; assembly: GCF_028017835.1. NCBI lineage: Eukaryota > Metazoa > Chordata > Testudines > Emydidae > Emys > Emys orbicularis. The sequence goes on along the minus strand of NC_088699.1, from coordinate 21,364,531 downwards.
GCCCGCCCCCCGCCACAGTCTGCGTCCCCGGTTTAAAACATTCTCGCGAAAACAGTAAAAAAGAGAACCTTGTTCATTAACAGAACAGAACAGATTTTATTTGTTGGGAAGGTGGGGAAGGGGGTATGTAACTTGGAAGGATAGTCAACAGTAACTGGGTAAAGAAACGGGGGCAGGTTCAGCATCTGTGTCCACAAAGTAAAAAGTGACTGGAGACCCTGTTCAGTCAGGAACCTGGCTTTCAAAGCCTCCCTGATGCACAGTGCGTCCCGCTGTGATCTTCTAATCGCCCTGCTGTCTGGCTGGACGTAATCAGAAGCCAGGCTATTTGCCTCAACCTCCCACCCCGACATATAGGTCTCCCCCTTGCTCTCACACAAATTGTGGAGCACACAGCAAGCAGCTATCACAATGGGGATATTGGTCTCGCTGAGATCACAGCGAGTGAGTAGGCTTCTCCATCTGCCCTTGAGACGGCCAAAAGCACACTCCACCACCATTCTGCACTTGCTGAGCCGGTAGTTGAATAGTTCTTTCCCTGAGTCCAGTGTGCCAGTGTAGGGCTTCATGAGCCAGGGCATTAGCGGGTATGCAGGGTCCCCGAGGATGACTGTAGGCATCTCCACATCCCCAACAGTTACTTTGTGGTCCGGGAAGTAAATACCTTCCTGCAGCCGTCTACACAGACCAGAGTTCCTGAACACCCTAGCGTCATGAACCTTGCCAGGCCATCCAACGTAGATATTGGTAAAACGTCCCCGATGGTCCACCAGTGCTTGCAGCACCATGGAAAAGTAGCCCTTCCGGTTGATGTACTGGCTAGCCTGGTGGTCCGGTGCCAGGATAGGGATGTGAGTCCCATCTATAGCCCCACCGCAGTTTGGGAATCCCATCTCGGCAAAGCCATCTCTGATGAGCTCCACGTTTCCCAGGGTCACTACCTTAGATAGCAGTAGCTTGACGATTGCCCTGGCTACTTGCATAACAGCAACCCCCACGGTAGACTTGCCCACGCCAAACTGGTTAGCGACGGACCGGTAGCTGTCTGGCGTTGCGAGCTTCCAGAGGGCTATGGCCACTCGCTTCTGGACAGTCAGGGCTGCCCGCATCCGGGTGTCCTTTCGCTTCAGGGCAGGGGACAGCAACTCACACAGTTCGAGGAAAGTCCCCTTCCGCATGCGAAAGTTGCGCAGCCACTGGGATTCATCCCAGACCTGCAGCACTATGCGGTCCCACCATTCCGTGCTGGTTTCACGGGCCCAGAATCGCCGTTCAACAGTATCAACAAGACCCAGTGACAGCGAGATGTCCTGGGCGCTGGGTCTCATGTTCTCAGAGAGGTCGGAGCTAGTGTCCGACTTCATGCCGTCACGGTAGTGCCGTAGCCTCCTCTCATGATTGATCTGCAGCTGCCTCTGGTACAGGTGGAGGAGAAGCTGCGAGGCGTTGAGAACTGCCACAACTGCAGCGATGGTCGCAGCAGGATCCATGCTCGCACTGCTGTGGCGTCCGCGCTGTCAGTAATCAGAAAAGCGCGCGAACTGATTTCCCGCCGGCGCTTTCAGGGAGGGAGGGAGGGAGGGCTTGAGTGACGGACGGATGACGACAGGCGCCCAAAAGCACCCTCGACACATTTTTTTACCCAGAAGGCATTTGGGGCTCGACCCAGAATTCCAATGGGCAGGGGGGACTGCGGGAACTGTGGGATAGCTGCCCACAGTGCACCGCTTCCAATGTCGACGCTTGCCCCGTTAGTGTGGACTCACAAAGTCTCACAAAGTCGAATTACTGTCCTTAGTGTGGACACACACGTTCGACTTAGTAATATCGATTCCACATAGTCGAATTAACTAAAATCGAAGTACTCTCGTAGTGTAGACAAGGCCTAATAGTGTGGCCAGGAGGGTGTGAAGGGGCATGGGAGATGCTCAAGAACTAGGGTGATGATTGGCACAGGAAAGACAATTAATAAGTAACTTGCCCTCTGACTGAGAGACAGGGCAGAGGGCTGGGTCCAAGGAGAATTCAGAC